>NC_052314.1:60350157-60360157 GCF_016432855.1 Salvelinus namaycush
TTTGAACACTTTTCAGTGAGAACATCAAAGCAGAAAGGGTTCAGAAAAGTCTCAGTACAGCTACACTCCGGGTGGTGTGGCAAAGTGACAAGAGAACGGAGAGGTCACACGGAGTCAAGAACGCTATTCATTCATCTGTGAAAACTATTTGGAGAGAAAGGAAGAAGGAAAATAGAGAGAGACAGATCTCCCTGGCCCGTTTTCTCAGCGTAGTGACTGTCCTCGTATGGAAGGCCGTTTCATTTAACCATAAGCAGGGGTTATCTTCTGTGCAGAGCGCCTCCACTGTGTGTGTGTGTGCCCAGAGCTCTGCCACTGTCTATCCACTGTCTTTTCATTAGTGTGATGCTCCAGAAAGCCCTGGCTGTTAGGTCTCTCTGTTGTTTTTAGCCTCTCCTAACACCAACACATTTCACCCTCTTTTCAAAGCAGGGGCCAAAGAGCTCCCTGGCTGAGATTTGGAGGGTGAGTCAGTGAGGGTATGAGGAGGTTGGAATTAAATGGAAAATGACCTCAAATCTGTACACATCACATGCACTGAGGGTATTTACTAAGTCTATTAGATTCCAAAGACCTATCACTCCACACAAGTTTACATACAAAACTCATTTTTCAACCACTCCACACATTTCTTGTTAACAAACTATAGTTTTGGCAAGTCAGATAGGACATCTACTACTTTGTGCATGACACAAGTCATTTTTCCAACAATTGTTTACAGACAGATAATTTCACTTACAATTCACTGTATCACAGTGGGTCAGAAGTTTACATACACTAAGTTGACTGTGCCTCTAAACAGCTTGGAAAATTCCAGAAAATGATGTCATGGCTTTAGAAGCTTCTGATAGGCTAATTGACATCATTTGAGTCAATTGGAGGTGTACCTGTGGATGTATTTCAAGGCCTACCTTCAAACTCAGTGCCTCTTTGCGTGACATCATGGGAAAATCAAAAGAAATCAGCCAAGACCTCAGAAAAAAAATTGTAGACCTCCACAAATCTGGTTCATCCTTGGGAGCAATTTACAAACGCCCGAAGGTACCACGTTCATCTGTACAAACAATAGTACGCAAGTATAAACACCATGGGACCAGGCAGCCGTCATACCACTCAGGAAGGAGAAGCGTTCTGTCTCCTGGAGATGAACGTACTTTGGTGCGAAAAGTGCAAATCAATCCCAGAACAACAGCAAAGGACCTTGTGAAGATGATGGAGGAAACAGGTACAAAAGTATCTATATCCACAGTAAAACGAGTCCTATATCAACATAACCAGAAAGGCCGCTCAGCAAGGAAGAAGCCACTGCTCCAAAACCACCATAAAAAAGCCAGACTACGGTTTGCAACTACACATGGGGACAAAGATCTTACTTTTTGGAGAAATGTCCTCTGGTCTGATGAAACAAAAATAGAACTGTTTGGCCATAATGACCATCGTTATGTTTGGAGGAAAAAGGGGGAGGCTTGCAAGCCGAAGAACACCATCCCAACCGTGAAGCACGGGGGTGGCAGCATCATGTTGTGGGGGTGCTTTGCTGCAGGAGCGACTGGTGCACTTCACAAAATAGATAGCATCATGAGGTAGGAAAATGATGTGGATATATTGAAGCAACATCTCAAGACATCAGTCAGGAAGTTAAAGCTTAGTTGCAAATGGGTCTTCCAAATGGACAATGACCCCAAGCATACTTCCAAAGTTGTGGCAAAATGGCTTAAGGACAACAAAGTCAAGGTATTGGAGTGGCCATCACAAAGCCCTGACCCCATTTCTATAGAAAATTTGTGGGCAGAACTGAAAAAGCGTGTGCGAGCAAGGAGGCCTACAAACCTGACTCAGTTACACCAGCTCTGTCAGGAGGAATGGGCCAACATTCCCCCAACTTATTGTGGGAAGCTTGTGGAAGGCTACCTGAAACATATATATATGTATGTAAACTTCTGACCCACTGGGAATGTGATGAAAGAAATAAAAGCTGAAATAAATCATTCTCTCTACTATTATTCTGACATTTCACATTCTTAAAATAAAGTGGTAATCCTAACTGACCTAAAACAGGGAATTTTTACTAGGATTAAATGTCAGGAATTGTGAAAAACTGAATTTTTATGTATTTGGCTAAGGTGTATGTAAACTTCCGACTTCAACTGTATTCACTTTCTAGCTCTAGTCTTTCTCTCTCTCTCTCTCCCTGCTCTCTCTCGCTCCCCCTGTTCCCTCTCTCTCCTTACTCCTTCTCTCTCTCTCCTCCCTTTCATCTTATTATACTCTCTCTTTCTCTCTCTTTTCTCCCTCCCAGAGGTATTGGATCAGTCTGTATTTTCATTAGATGGGGGAGGGAGGCTTGACGTGGGTCTCAGTGAGCCTTTGATATCCAATATGGTCGCCCAACGACAACAGAATCAATCAAAATAAAAAACAAATTGAGGTTTGGAAAAAGTGACGGGTAAAAGGTAACAGATTTCGTGGCTAGGCCACCACGGGTTTACCACACGGACACACACACACACACACACACACACACACACACACACACACACACACACACACACACACACACACACACACACACACACACACACACACACACACACACACACACACACACACACTGCCAGTGTCACCGTCGCCACAGACTTAATTACCATGTGCGGCGGGTGTGTTTTCTTTCGGGTAAACTGTGTGTCTGCACATACCGTCTGTGTCCTGAACCCTTCGCACTCCGCCAGCGAAGGGACCCCACCCTGGTCTCCCCAGCTAGCTCTAATTACAACGTCTGGCCTAAGAGCATGTTTCTCCTGGCTTTAAACTAACTCCTGATAGAAACACTCTGTTATTACATCTTCTCTGGTGTGTGTGTGTGTCTCCTTTCTAGTGTGTGTGTGTCTGCTTTCTGGTGTGTGTTGTCTTTTGCAATCTAGAAGGGGGCAATTTTTTTAAACTGCATAATATAATAATAATACCAACTGGTAATTCATTAAAGGGTTTAATGAGCGGAGCCGAGATCAAACAATAAACGGGTGCTTTATTTTGACGCGCCACCCGCCATTAAAGGGGAAGTGTAATGAAAACATATGGCTATGGGGGTAATGGACTGGCGCTGTATCTTAAAGGGATACTATGTGATTGGGTCCTCATTGCCAGCATCCCAAAGTATCCCCTTAAAACGACCGCTCCTTTAATAACACACATTGGATAATGCCATAGGTTGGGCTTGGGTCAATAGTTGGCTATGGTGGCACAAGTACTGCCAATCCATCTTATTGGATGAAACACCTCAACAGAACCTTTGCTATAGAACTTTTGTTACATACTTTTGTAATGTCTTGGCTGTGCAGTTTTATGTCGTATGGGAACGGTGTGGAGACTGGAGAGGCGCGAGTGTGTGTGTGTGTCTGATCTGGATAAGGATCCGACAACTCTGAGTAATCCAGCAGATATGAGAGAGAGCTCGGTCTGCAATATCCACTAAACCACCTAAACCAATACACTACCTCTATCCAAACAAATAGGCTGAAAACATAGCAACAGACTACACTGTTATACTTGTTGGTATCCAGATCAACTGTTACAGACAGCTAAGGCTGCAGCTCAGTGTGTGTGTGTGTGTGTATGTGCGTGTGTGTGTGTGTGTGTGTGTGTGTGTGTGTGTGTGTGTGTGTGTGTGTGTGTGTGTGTGTGTGTGTGTGTGTGTGTATGTATGTATGTGTGTTCAGCTAATAACCGCAGGCTACAGTCAATCCCATGACCCTGCTACCACCTCAGACTGGATTTGGTGTGCACCAACATCACATAGTGTAAACATCTCTAAAAGGAATATCTCGACTCAAATCACCACGCAGGAGGATTTTAGAGTCCTGCCAAATGTGGTTGGGGAGGAAAAAAAGGTTTTCTACAGTATTTCTCTGGGGATAAACCTTAACTTACAGCTTTGATTTGAATAGATTTCACTATTGATATTTGTCTGAAAAATGCGTACAGGATCTATTCTGTTTGACACATGGGAAGGCGATCAAGTCACCACTCTGTGAGGGCTCCGCGTGTAGCGCGTCAGAGTGACCTTGTCTAAACTATTTTCTTCTGGCTCTTTGTGTTAGTATAACCCGTCAGCGGTAACAACGACGCCTATCTATTGGGTGCTGGGACCTGAAGAATTTAAACTATTGGTTTCATCCAGACACTGAGAACCACTGTCTCATTGTGCTCCAACTGAACACACTTGGCTAACCTTTATTTGGTCTTCTGCTTTCATTCTTTCTCCTCTGTGGAACAGCGGGCACACAATAGCACGTTATCCCCAAGCCACATAACAGCCAAGTGTGTGTGTGTGTATATGTATGTCTGCGTGCATCCCACGTATTATCCCAAGCCACATAACAGCCAAGTGTGTGTGTGTGTGTGTGTGTGTAGTCCAAAGTACTTTCCTCAGCAAGACTGTTCTCTTCCAAGGAGGACTCTTAGTGGACATGTCTGTTACCGGTTATAGCAGCTCTCTGTGACTGACTGCTTTGGTACGGCTTCGTGTTAGTGCTGGGTTCCTTTTACTGTGTTTTTCCTTTCCTCACCACACACACACACACACACACACACACACACACACACACACACACACACACACACACACACACACACACACACACACACACACACACACACACACACACACACACACACACACACACCCCCCCCCCCCCCCCCCCCCCTTGTGAAGGCCCCTGGGGCATAGCTGTCCGACCCCTGTGTCCCTTTATAAAACGCTAACCTCCTTCACCACCCGCCTCTTGTTGCATGAGCTCTGAGGCTTTATAGTTCTGCTCATAACAACCGGAACTAATTCAAATCAGGACCGGATCGTTTGGGGACTGGCTGGGCTGGGGCACGATGCCTGTTACTGTGTGCTTGTCTCTGTGTGTGTATGAGAGAGTCTGTGAGTGTTTCTGTGTATTATGTGTGTGCCTGTGTCTGATTGCTTGCGTTTCTCAGTGTGTGTTTGCATTACTGTCTGTACTGTGTTTATGTCTGTGTGTGTTTATGTCGAAGTGTCTGTGTGTGTGTGTGTTTATGTCTGTGTGTTTATATCTGTGTTTATATCTGTGTGTGTTTATGTGTGTATGTCTGTGTGTTTATGTGTGTTTATGTCTGTGTGTTTCTATGTCTGTGTTTGTTTATATCTGTGTGTGTCTATGTGTGTATGTCTGTGTGTGTCTATGTGTGTTTATGCCTGTGTGTGTCTATGTCTATGTCTGTGTGTGTCTGTGTTTATGTCTCTGTGTGTCTGTGTTTATCTCTGTGTGTGTTATGCCTGTGTGTGTTTATGTCTGTGTGTGTCTATTTGTGTATATGCCTGTGTGTGTCTGTGTTTATGTCTGTGTGTGTCTGTGTTTATGTCTGTGTGTGTTTATCTCTGTGTGTGTCTATGTGTGTTTATGCCTGTGTGTGTCTGTGTTTATGTCTGTGTGTGTCTGTGTTTATGTCTGTGTGTGTCTGTGTTTATGTCTGTGTGTGTTTATGTCTGTGCGTGTCTGTGTTTATGTCTGTGTGTGTCTGTTTATCTTTGTTTGTGTTTATGTCTGTGTGTGTTTATGTCTGTGCGTGTTTATGTTTATGTCTGTGCGTGTCTGTGTTTATGTATGTGTGTGTTTATGTCTGTGTGTGTTTATGTCTGTGCGTGTTTATGTCTGTGCGTGTTTATGTCTGTCTGTGTTTATGCCTGTGTGTGTCTGTTTATCTTTGTTTGTGTTTATGTCTGTGTGTGTTTATGTCTATGTGTGTTTATGTCTGTGCGTGTCTGTGTTTATGTCTGTGCGTGTTTATGTCTGCGCGTGTTCATGTCTGTGCGTGTTTATGTCTGTGCGTGTTTATGTCTGTGTGTGTTTATGTCTGTGCGTGTCTGTGCCTGTCTGTGTTTATGTCTGTGCGTGTCTGTGTTTATATCTGTGCGTGTCTGTGTTTATTTCTGTGTGTGTTTATGTCTGTGTGTGTCTGTGTGTGTTTATGTCTGTGTGTATCAGTGTTTATGTCTGTGCGTGTCTGTTCGTGTCTGTGTTTATGTCCGACCCGTGTCCCTTTATAAAACGCTAACCTCCTTCACCACCCGCCTCTTGTTGCATGAGCTCTGAGGCTTTATAGTTCTGCTCATAACAACCGGAACTAATTCAAATCAGGACCGGATCGTTTGGGGACTGGCTGGGCTGGGGCACGATGCCTGTTACTGTGTGCTTGTCTCTGTGTGTGTATGAGAGAGTCTGTGAGTGTTTCTGTGTATTATGTGTGTGCCTGTGTCTGATTGCTTGCGTTTCTCAGTGTGTGTTTGCATTACTGTCTGTACTGTGTTTATGTCTGTGTGTGTTTATGTCGAAGTGTCTGTGTGTGTGTGTGTTTATGTCTGTGTGTTTATATCTGTGTTTATATCTGTGTGTGTATGTCTGTGTGTGTTTATGTGTGTATGTCTGTGTGTTTATGTGTGTTTATGTCTGTGTGTTTCTATGTCTGTGTTTGTTTATATCTGTGTGTGTCTATGTGTGTATGTCTGTGTGTGTCTATGTGTGTTTATGCCTGTGTGTGTCTATGTCTATGTGTGTGTGTGTCTGTGTTTATGTCTCTGTGTGTCTGTGTTTATCTCTGTGTGTGTTATGCCTGTGTGTGTTTATGTCTGTGTGTGTCTATTTGTGTATATGCCTGTGTGTGTCTGTGTTTATGTCTGTGTGTGTCTGTGTTTATGTCTGTGTGTGTTTATCTCTGTGTGTGTCTATGTGTGTTTATGCCTGTGTGTGTCTGTGTTTATGTCTGTGTGTGTCTGTGTTTATGTCTGTGTGTGTTTATCTCTGTGTGTGTCTATGTGTGTTTATGCCTGTGTGTGTCTGTGTTTATGTCTGTGTGTGTCTGTGTTTATGTCTGTGTGTGTCTGTGTTTATGTCTGTGTGTGTTTATGTCTGTGCGTGTCTGTGTTTATGTCTGTGTGTGTCTGTTTATCTTTGTTTGTGTTTATGTCTGTGTGTGTTTATGTCTGTGCGTGTTTATGTTTATGTCTGTGCGTGTCTGTGTTTATGTATGTGTGTGTTTATGTCTGTGTGTGTTTATGTCTGTGCGTGTTTATGTCTGTGCGTGTTTATGTCTGTCTGTGTTTATGCCTGTGTGTGTCTGTTTATCTTTGTTTGTGTTTATGTCTGTGTGTGTTTATGTCTATGTGTGTTTATGTCTGTGCGTGTCTGTGTTTATGTCTGTGCGTGTTTATGTCTGCGCGTGTTCATGTCTGTGCGTGTTTATGTCTGTGCGTGTTTATGTCTGTGCGTGTTTATGTCTGTGCGTGTTTATGTCTGTGTGTGTTTATGTCTGTGTGTGTTTATGTCTGTGCGTGTTTATGTCTGTGCGTGTTTATGTCTGTGCGTGTTTATGTCTGTGCGTGTTTATGTCTGTGTGTGTTTATGTCTGTGCGTGTCTGTGCCTGTCTGTGTTTATGTCTGTGCGTGTCTGTGTTTATATCTGTGCGTGTCTGTGTTTATTTCTGTGTGTGTTTATGTCTGTGTGTGTCTGTGTGTGTTTATGTCTGTGTGTATCAGTGTTTATGTCTGTGCGTGTCTGTGCGGGTCTGTGTTTATGTCTGTTCGTGTCTGTGTTTATGTCTGTGCGTGTCTGTGTTTATGTCTGTGCGTGTCTGTGCCTGTCTGTCTGTGTTTATGTCTGTGCGTGTCTGTGTTTATATCTGTGTGTGTCTGTGTTTATGTCTGTGTGTGTTTATGTCTGTGCCTGTCTGTGTTTATGTCTATGTGTATCAGTGTTTATGTCTGTGCGTGTCTGTGCCTGTCTGTGTTTATGTCTGTTCGTATCTGTGTTTATGTCTGTGCGTGTCTGTGTTTATATCTGTGTGTGTCTGTGATTATGTCTGCGTGTGTCTGTGTTTATGTCGGTGTGTGTCTGTATTTATGTCTGTGTGTGTCTGTGTTTATGTCTGTGCCCGTCTGTGTTTATGTCTGTGCGTGTCTGTGTTTATGTCTGTGCGTGTCTGTGTTTATGTCTGTGCGTGTCTGTGTTTATGTCTGTGCGTGTCTGTGTGTATTGTTTGGCTGATGGTGCAGAACACAGTCTTATTAAAGTAGTGCTTTAGACTGAAGGAGTGCCAGAGAAGAGAAGAGGGGACTGACGTTGGGCCAAGAGGAATCAAAGTCTATCTGGCCACACAGGAGAGTTGAGAGAGATAGGGGAAGAGAGGGAGGGAGAGAGAGAGAGAGAGAGAGAGAGAGAGACAGAGAGGACTCGTGTGTATCAGCTTTACTGAAGATGCTCTTCTGCACAGATTGGCCTGTGATACTGCCATAATGGTAAACCCTGGGTTTTGATCTACGAATGAGTCTGTGCGCGAGTGTGTGTGAGACCCTCGTAACAATTCACACCGTGTCTGGCACAGCTAGAAAGACTATACATGGATTTAAATGCTCTCTATCTTCATCAAGGCTTCTCCTCTTTGAATGAAACAAAGAGCATCTGTCCAAACAGTTAGAAAAGCTCTAGACCTTGTATTCACTGGGCTGTTAAAGGTGTGCTTTTATACTTCAAGTACTGAAGGTCGGCTCAGCTTTTTGTGAGGCCTCCCGTTCCAACTGAGTTGGCTGTTTGAGGTCCCGGTAAAGCTTGGGTGAAGCAGTGTTGGGTGTTATGGGGCATTAGAAAACGGGTTGTTTGGATCCTGGATTCTGATTGGTTGTGGGACAACAACTCCCGCAAAATACCATGACATGTTAATGTCATAATTCCACTGTCCACAGCCCAGGCAGGAAATTCATAAACGTCATCTCCCTCGGGAAGAAAAGATACACATCATTTACAGTACAGGAGAGTTGATCAGGGGAGTTGAACAGGAGAGTTGAACAGGAGAGTTGAACAGGAGAGTTGAACAGGAGAGTTGAACAGGAGAGTTGAACAGATGAGTTGAACAGATGAGTTGAACAGGAGAGTTGAACAGGAGAGTTGAACAGGAGAGTTGAACAGGAGAGTTGATCAGGAGAGTTGATCAGGAGAGTTGATCAGGAGAGTTGAACAGGAGAGTTGATCAGGAGAGTTGATCAGGAGAGTTGAACAAGAGAGTTGAACAGGAGAGTTGAACAGGAGAGTTGAACAGGAGAGTTGATCAGGAGAGTTGAACAGGAGAGTTGATCAGGAGAGTTGATCAGGAGAGTTGATCAGGAGAGTTGATCAGGAGAGTTGAACAGATAAGTTGAACAGATGAGTTGAACAGGAGAGTTGATCAGGAGAGTTGAACAGGAGAGTTGAACAGGAGAGTTGAACAGGAGAGTTGAACAGGAGAGTTGAACAGGAGAGTTGATCAGGAGAGTTGATCAGGAGAGTTGAACAGGAGAGTTGAACAGGAGAGTTGAACAGGAGAGTTGAAAAGATGAGTTGAAAAGATAAGTTGAACAGGAGAGTTGATCAGGAGAGTTGAACAAGAGAGAGTTGATCAGGAGAGTTGATCAGGAGAGTTGAACAGGAGAGTTGAACAGGAGAGTTGAACAGGAGAGTTGAAAAGATGAGTTGTACAGGAGAGTTGATCAGGAGAGTTGAACAGATGAGTTGAACAGATGAGTTGATCAGGAGAGGTGATCAGGAGAGTTGATCAAGAGAGTTGAACAGATGAGTTGAACAGATGAGTTGAACAGGAGAGTTGAAGAGATGAGTTGAACAGGAGAGTTGATCAGGAGAGTTGAACAGGAGAGTTGAACAGGAGAGTTGAAAGGAGAGTTGAACAGATGAGTTGAACAGGAGAGTTGAACAAGAGAGTTGAACAGGAGAGTTGAACAGGAGAGTTGATCAGGAGAGTTGATCAGGAGAGTTGAACAGGAGAGTTGATCAGGAGAGTTGATCAGGAGAGTTGAACAGATAAGTTGAACAGATAAGTTGAACAGATAAGTTGAACAGATGAGTTGAACAGGAGAGTTGAACAGGAGAGTTGAACAGGAGAGTTGAACAGGAGAGTTGATCAGGAGAGTTGATCAGGAGAGTTGACCAG
>NC_052314.1:60362657-60415157 GCF_016432855.1 Salvelinus namaycush
TGTGTGTGTGTGTGTGTGTGTGTGTGTGTGTGTGTGTCTGTGTGTCTGTGTGTGTATATGATGATGATAATGTGTGTATGATGATGGTGATAATGTGTGTATGATGATGATAATGTGTGTAGGATGATGGTGATAATGTGTGTATGATGATGGTGATAATGTGTGTATGATGATGATAATGTGTGTATGATGATGATAATGTGTGTATGATGATGATGATAATGTGTGTATGATGATGATGATAATGTGTGTAGGATGATGGTGATAATGTGTGTATGATGATGATGATAATGTGTGTATGATGATGATAATGTGTGTATGATGATGTGTATGTCTCACCTGTGTCTCAGGTATGATGGGCCCATCCTCTGGTGAGGACCTGAAGCAGGTAGAGAGGGGAGAGGCCACGATGACAGGACTGGGCCTGATGAAACCACTCAGGTCACAGCTGGGGATGTCATTCTCCTCCTGCAATACGATTCAATATGATTAAAGACGAGTCAATACAAATCAATATGAGTAATACAATTCAATACAATTGAATACGATGAAATACAATTCAATATGAGTCAATACAATTCAATATGATTAAGTTAAATACAAAATAATTCAATAAGATTCAATACAATTCAATATGATCTAATTTAATTCAATTAAACACAATTCAATTGAATTCAATATCTTTATCAACTATATTTCACCTTCTTCATGACCAGGGTGTCCATGACATAGAAGACATTCCAGGGGATCCACACGGTGCGGTACTGTATCAGGAACGGAGCCCGCTCGAAACTCAGGGTCAGACTGGCCCCACCGTTGGTCAACAGGTCAAACCTGGAGAGATGGAGAGAGATGGAGAGAGGTGGAGAGAGATGGAGAGAGATGGGGTTAGAGGTAGAGAGAGATGGGGTTAGAGTTGGAGAGAGATGGAGAGAGGTGGAGAGAGGTGGAGAGAGATGGGGTTAGAGGTGGAGAGAGATGGAGAGAGATGGGGTTAGAGGTAGAGAGAGATGGGGTTAGAGTTGGAAAGAGATGGAGAGAGGTGGAGAGAGGTGGAGAGAGATGGGGTTAGAGGTGGAGAGAGATGGGGTTAGAGGTGGAGAGAGATGGAGAGAGATGGGGTTAGAGGTAGAGAGAGATGGGGTTAGAGTTGGAGAGAGATGGAGAGAGGTGGGGTTACAGGTGGAGAGAGATGGAGAGATGGGGTTAGAGGTTGAGAGAGATGGGTTTAGAGATGGAGAGAGATGGGGTTAGAGGTGGAGAGAGATGGGGTTAGAGGTGGAGAGAGATGGAGAGAGATGGGGTTAGAGGTGGAGAGAGATGGAGAGAGATGGGGTTAGAGGTGGAGAGAGATGGAGAGAGATGGGGTTTGAGGTGGAGAGAGATGGAGAGAGATGGGGATTGAGGTGGAGAGAGATGGAGAGAGGTGGAGAGAGATGGAGAGAGATGGGGTTTGAGGTGGAGAGAGATGGAGAGATGGGGATTGAGGTGGAGAGAGATGGAGAGAGATGGAGAGAGATGGGGTTAGAGGTGGAGAGAGATGGGGTTAGAGGTGGAGAGAGATGGAGAGAGATGGGGTTTGAGGTGGAGAGAGATGGAGAGAGATGGAGATTGAGGTGGAGAGAGATGGAGAGAGGTGGAGAGAGGTGGAGAGAGATGGAGAGAGATGGGGTTAGAGGTGGTGACGGAAACACACAGGCATGTACATTCACACAGAGAGACAGGTGGACGGACGGATGGACAGACACACACAGGCACGCACACACATCCCCCTTCAGCCCACACACACAGACAGTAGAAAGGACATTTTACATGTTCACACATTTCCTCCTGGTTGTTCTTGGGCCCCGGAGACAGAGATCTCTGTATCTTTGACACTGATGGAGGTAGAGTGAGGATGAAGGGTGATCAGACTGTCCTGTTCTAATTGTCTCTCCTGTCTAGTCTGTCTAACATGAGGCTCTCTCTCTCTCTCTCTCTCTCTTTCCCACTCCCTCTCCCTGCTATATCTCTCCCTCTTCCTTTCTCAGAACAAAACATGTTTCTGTTCTTTCCCCTGTACTGAAAATAAGATGATGGGGCCAATTATTATTGGATGTGTGTGTGTGTGTGTGTGGTGAGAGAGAGCTCCGTTTGGCTAGCTAACTTTGTCTTTTAACATGTAGCAGGCCTATAGGGAGATCCATCCGAGTGGAAGAGAGAGAAGGTCCCCTAAGTCCTGTCCTATATTCTGTGTCTGGAGGGGGCTGGTGGGGTGAAGTGTGAAGACACACACGCAACACATACAGAAAGTGCATAGATAGAAGAACACACTCATGCAAGCACAGACAAGCAGCGACACCAGCATTCAATCTGTTATGACCAGATATATTGTTATTTACCCTACATGGCCAAAAGTATGTGGACACCTTCTCGTCAAACATCTCATTCCAAAATCATGGACATTAATATGGTTAATATGTCCTTTGCTGCTATAACAGCCTCCACTCTTCTGGGAAGGCTTTCCACTAGATGTTGGAACATTGCTGCGGGGACTTGCTTTCATTCAGCCACAAGAGCATTAGTGAAGTCGGGTACTGATGTTGGGCGATTAGTTGGGGTTCCAGTTGGGGTTCCAATTCATCCCAAAGGTGTTCAATGGGGTTAAGGTCAGGGCTCTGTGCAGGCCAGTGAAGTTCTTCCACACAGATCTCGACAAAACATTTCTGTACGGACCTCACTTTATGCACAGGGGCATTGTCATGCTGAAACAGGAAAGGGCCTTCCCCAAGTTGGAAGCACAGCATCGTCCAGATTAAATTTCATTGTATGCTGTAGCATTAAGATTTACCTTCACTGGAACTAAGAGGCCTA
Organism: Salvelinus namaycush; assembly: GCF_016432855.1. Taxonomy (NCBI): domain Eukaryota; kingdom Metazoa; phylum Chordata; class Actinopteri; order Salmoniformes; family Salmonidae; genus Salvelinus; species Salvelinus namaycush. The sequence goes on from NC_052314.1 coordinate 60,365,511, forward strand.
GCCTGAACCATGAAAAGGCCCCAGACCATTATTCCTTCTCCACCAAACTTTACAGTTGGCTCTATGCATTCGGGCAGATAGTGTTCTCCTGGAATCATCCAAACACAGATTAATCCGTCGGACTGCCAGATGGTGAAGCGCGATTCATCACTTCAGAGAACAAGTTTCCACTGCTCCAGAGTCCAATGGCAGTGAGCTTTACACCACTCCAGCCGACGCTTGGTATTGCGCATGATGATCTTAGGCTTGTGTGCAGCTGCTCAGCCATGGAAACCCATTTTATGAAGCTCCCAACGAACAGTTCTTCTGCTGACATTGCTTCCAGAGGAAGTTTGGATTTTTACACGCTACGCACTTCAGAGGTTCCGTTCTGTGAGCTTGTGTGGCCTACCACTTCGCGGCTGAGCTGGTGTTGCTCCTAGACGTTTCCACTTCACAATAGCAACACCTACAGTTGACCAGGGCAGCTTTAGCAGGGCAGAAGTTTGACAAACTGACTTGTTGGAAAGGTGTCATCCTACGACAGTGCCACGTTGAAAGTCACTGAGCTCTTCAGTAAGGCCATTCTACTGCCAATGTTTGACTATTAATTTATTTTTTACATTTTTAATTTCACCTTTATTTAATTAGGCAAGTCAGTTAAGAACACATTCTTATTAAAATGACAGCCTAGGAACAGTGGGTTAACTGCCTTGTTCAGGGGCAGAACGACAGATTTTGACCTTGGCAAGTCGGGGATTTGAGTTACTGGCCCAATGCTCTAACCACTAGGCTACCGGCCATCTTTCTGGGTAAGACTCTAAGAGCTTTGATTGTCTATTTTAGCAGAGGCATGGCAGTATATTCAGTCTATTTTAGCAGTGGCATGGCAGTTGATTCAGTCTATTTTAGCAGTGGCATGGCAGTTGATTCAGTCTATTTTAGTAGTGGCATGGCAGTATATTCAGTCTATTGTAGCAGTGGCATGGCAGTTGATTCAGTCTATTTTAGTAGTGGCATGGCAGTATATTCAGTCTATTGTAGCAGTGGCATGGCAGTATATTCAGCCTATTGTAGCAGTGGCATGGCAGTATATTCAGTCTATTGTAGCAGTGGCATGACAGTATATTCAGCCTATTTTAGCAGTGGCATGGCAGTATATTCAGTCTATTTTATCAGTGGCATGGCAGTATATTCAGTCTATTTTAGCAGTGGCATGGCAGTATATTCAGCCTATTTTAGCAGTGGCATGGCAGTATATTCAGTCTATTTTAGCAGTGGCATGGCAGTATATTCAGTCTATTTTAGCAGTGGCATGGCAGTATATTCAGCCTATTTTAGCAGTGGCATGGCAGTATATTCAGCCTATTTTAGCAGTGGCATGGCAGTATATTCAGCCTATTACAACAACATAAATTATTCCATTTTATTTAGTCTATAGTAACAGGGGCATGACATAGTGGCTGGATACATCGTAACCTGCAGTGTGGAACATCGTGCAACTTCATGTATTCAATTTTCCACAGCGGTCGCCATCACACACCTATTGCAATCTAGCAGCTTAGCCTCGCCCTAGAGATTCAACCTATTACACTCCCAGCAATCACACAGAGCCTCCTCTCAATGAGGCAGGGAGCACCAAATATCACGGGTTGCACTTTTGCCCTTAACACCCCTGCTTTACAATCTAATTGGGCGCAGGTGGTGTAATAAAAGGTACTGATGGGGCTGGGGCCTGGGAGTGATTGCGCCTCTGTCCCAAATGGCATCCTATTCCCTATCTAGTGCCCTAACTTTGACCAGACCCTTATGGGAAGTAAGTAGTGCACTATATAGAGAATAGGGTGCTATTTGTGACTCGGCCTGAGTTTCCTATTTCCTGGTTGGTGTCGAGGAGGGTTGCAGGAACACTCGCTGTAATAACACTGGAGCACCGGGAGTGGGGGGCAGGGTGTAGTGGAGGTGTGTGTGTGTGCCCTGCGCTAGAATGACGCAGGCTAATTGATTCTGCCTTTGTATAACCAATGCATTTTAAACAGCCCCCCAGTTCACATTTAAATGGCGCAGGGGCAGGGTTTTCATTGGGGGGGGGGGGGGGGGTGTGTGTGTGTGAGAGAGAGAGTGTGTGTTTTTTCATTGGGGGGAAGCTGCTGAGATTACATTTGCATGAGAGAGATGATTTTGGGAGATCTGTGAGACAGAGTTGTAGAGGGAGGGGAGAAGAAGCACGTTGCGGTTTCTCTCTCACACACACTCACCGATGAACAGAAAAACATTCACGCATATATGCACACACAGACACACTCATGATGATTAAATCAACCCCTCCTGAAAACACAACATAAATCAAATACGGTATGAGGTGTCAGTGGTGAGGAAGACCAGAGTCCGTGGTGTGTGTGTGTGTGTGTGTGTGTGTGTGTGTGTGTGTGTGTGTGTGTGTGTGTGTGTGTGTGTGTGTGTGTGTGTGTGTGTGTGTGTGTACGTCGACCTACATGCCGTCCTTGCGCGTGACGGTGTATCCGTGGTCGGGGTAGTGGACGAAGGTAACATTGACTCCTATGAGGGGGGTTCCGTCTGCCGTCAGGACTTGGCCTCTGATGATGGACACCAGGCTGGGGAGAAACAACACATAGAGATGATCTACTTCGAGACGTTGTTATTTTGTACACTGCAGCTTTGAGACGCCGCGGAGACAGAGACAGAGATATCCTGAGATACACATCACACTAGAGGACTGACAGGAAATAACACACGAGATAACTTTCACTCAGCACATAAACACCAAAGTATGACACTGTACAGTGCTACGTGCAAATCTTGGCCTCGGTCAAATAACAAACATTCAGACACACACCCAGATCCAGACACACACCCCCCCCGGCTCGCGGTGGACCATTTAGATTAGTTTATAATCAATGGGTCTGGTCCTGTGGATATAGCTACTGTGTGTGTGTGTGTGTGTGTGTGTGTTACTTATAGCTCCCCTTCCCAGGTGTGTTACTTATAGCTCCCCTTCCCAGGTCATTACAGCTTTCACTGAGTACTAATCAGTAGCGGAGCATTGAATCACCCTGTAGAGAGAAAGAGAGAGACACACACACACACAACTTTCACTATCATTACTCTGGTACTATCATTACTCTGGTATTATCATTACTCTGGTATTATCATTACTCTGGTATTATCATTACTCTGGTATTATCATTACTCTGGTATTATCATTACTCTGGTACTATCATTACTCTGGTACTATCATTACTTTGGTACTATCATTACTCTGGTATTATCATTACTATGGTATTATCATTACTATGGTATTATCATTACTCTGGTATTATCATTACTCTGGTACTATCATTACTCTGGTATTATCATTACTCTGGTACTATCATTACTCTGGTACTATCATTACTCTGGCATTATCATCACTCTGGTATTATCATTACTCTGGTATTATCATTACTCTGGTACTATCATTACTCTGGTACTATCATTACTTTGGTACTATCATTACTCTGGTATTATCAGTACTCTGGTACTATCATTACTCTGGTATTATCATTACTCTGCTATTATCATTACTCTGGTACTATCATTACTCTGGTATTATCAGTACTCTGGTATTATCAGTACTCTGGTATTATCAGTACTCTGGTATTATCATTACTCTGGTGCATGACGGAATGAAACCTTTAGTTAACCCTTAACCTTTCACCTCCCACTGGCACACACCTCTCTCTCTCTCTCTCTCTCTCTCATAATAAGCATGACAATGGTTGCTGTGGGCAACAGGCAGCGCCTCAGTAACTGACGGGTGATATTTCCTTTTTTTAAATGGTTGCATGTCAAGGAATGTGCCTTGGAGTTAGAATGTGTCAGTGTCGTGACCAAAAACATCAGTGTCACTGTCACCTCTGTAAAATACAAAGTATTAATTTTCTCTAAATTATATTTGTACATTTTGTACTGGCACTGATTGTTACGTCCATGTCTGCTGTCTGAAATTCATTTTCTGGCAATAAAGGTTTTAATTCATTCAGAATTGAGGATGTTGTCTTTTACCCTGAGTTTTTAAACACTGGGCTGGACACCACACCACAGTCCAGTCCAGGATGTCCTCCATGTACTTCTTATCAGATAGATTAGTCTCTAGCCGCCAGCTGGCCTCTCACCAAAGTCATTCAGGATACCGGCTCGCACCCGGGGCTCCACAGCTGTGGCCCGGCACCTGGGATTTGAACCCTCAACCCTGCTAACCCCAGTCAGTGGACCAATTAACCGGGCCCTTGACCACGAGACCACAACATCACTACACAGAACAGGGCCATAAGGGGAGTTGACAGAGCCAAGATCAACTAGCCCACGAGCGTTAATCCGCTTGAAATCTGTGTGCAATATAAAAACACTGAGGGAGACACCTAAAACAAGAGAGAGGATGGGGGTCGGTCTTCCTGCTTAATATACTGCAGCTTTAAGCTCCATCGCTCGTCTCCGTCGTCTGGAGTTTGCTGAAGCGTGGCAAAGAAGCGGTCTTATCTAAATTCAGCTGTGTGTCTGTGTGTGTGTGTGTGTGTGTGTGTGTGTGTGTGTGTGTGTGTGTGTGTGTGTGTGTGTGTGTGTGTGTGTGTGTGTGTGTGTGTGTGTGTGAGCCACCACATAAAGTAGTGAAGCGTTCGTGGCCACATGCCTAATTTGGCCCGTCACGATCCATGAAGAGGAATAACAACATACTTCACAGTGTATTCAGACTCCTTATTCCCAGTAACTATAACCTGTATAAGGGAGCCAAAGGATTGCATTTAAACAAACTCCACTGGCTGAAATGAAAATGTTCTGCCATTGTATTGCTAAACTATTATGGCAGACAAAGGAAAATAAAGCTTTAGTGTAGGAAGTTGAGACACACACCGGCATCCAATGTGTTTTTATCCAATAACCTTGTCAGAAAGCATAGGTAATGCCTGCTCTTAAAGCAGAGAGTCTATTTCAATTGGAGGTTTGGAGAAGTCAATAATAATGTAGGTGTAAACAGGTTTTTGCTCTTTCCTGTCCTTCTTGTGCTGCAGACAGTAACTTACAGGATGTCTGCTCTGCGCCGCAATGGAAAAAATCATAGACTACAGATGTAGGGTCTTAATTTGATCACCATGTTGCAGGAGCACGTTACTACAACGCAGGAAATTTAGAACTTGTGGTGTATTTGAGGATTAAAAAGGCTTCTGAAGTTTGCAATTCCCCCTACAAAAATGTCCATTATTTGTATATTCACATTTCCTGCTGATGCTGGATTGTTTTCCTGCTGTATCAAACTGGCTCAAATTAAAATGCTACATCTGTACTTCCTTATTGAGTATGTCTCTTTTGAATGAATTGCCACCCTGAATAATATCTCCATTCCAGTCTCTCGCTCGAATGTCATTTTCCTACTAAACGACGAGCTCTCTGTCTCTGTTGACGGAGAGTGGCATGTCAATACACCCAGACGGAGGAGGAGAAGAAGAGATGGATGAGGAGGAGGAGAAGAGATGGATGAGGAGGAGGAGAAGATATGGATGAGGAGGAGGAGAAGAGATGGATGAGGAGGAGAAGAAGAGATGGATGAGGAGGAGGAGAAGAGATGGATGAGGAGGAGAAGAGATGGATGAGGAGGAGGAGAAGAGATGGATGAGGAGGAGGAGAAGAGATGGATGAGGAGGAGGAGGAGAGATGGATGAGGAGGAGGAGGAGAAGAGATGGATGAGGAGGAGGAGAAGAGATGGATGAGGAGGAGAAGAAGAGATGGATGAGGAGGAGGATAAGAGATGGATGAGGAGGAGAATAAGAGATGGATGAGGAGGAGAAGAAGAGATGGATGAGGAGGAGGAGAAGAGATGGATGAGGAGGAGAAGAAGAGATGGATGAGGAGGAGGAGAAGAGATGGATGAGGAGGAGAAGAAGACATGGATGAGGAGGAGAAGAGATGGATGAGGAGGAGAAGAAGAAGAAGAGATGGATGAGGAGGAGGAGAAGAGATGGATGAGGAGGAGGATAAGAGATGGATGAGGAGGAGGAGAAGAGATGGATGAGTAGGAGAATAAGAGGTGGATGAGGAGGAGGAGAAGAGATGGATGAGGAGGAGGAGGAGAAGAGATGGATGAGGAGGAGGAGGATAAGAGATGGATGAGGAGGAGGATAAGAGATGGATGAGGAGGAGAATAAGAGATGGATGAGGAGGAGGATAAGAGATAGATGAGGAGGAGAAGAAGAGATGGATGAGGAGGAGGAGAAGAGATGGATGAGGAGGAGTAGAAGAGATGGATGAGGAGGAGGAGAAGAGATGGATGAGGAGGAGGAGAAGAGATGGATGAGGAGGAGGAGAAGAGATGGATGAGGAGGAGAAGAAGACATGGATGAGGAGGAGGAGAAGACATGGATGAGGAGGAGGAGAAGAGATGGATGAGGAGGAGGAGAAGAGATGGATGAGGAGGAGGAGAAGAGATGGATGAGGATGAGAAGAGGCAGAGCGGGTCTATGAGAGCCTTGTTTGTTCACATGTTGATGCTGAGGGGTTGTTGTTTGGTTGGGGATTACTGCGGATCATGTGTGTGTGTGTTGGATGGCAGGCTGGCAGAGGCTAAAGGAAATGTTCAGACACATGTTCTGTGTTAGCACTACTGGCTAAACAAAGCCCCCGGATCGGTGGGTCTAACACGGGACAGATGTGAACTTGACTCTCTCCCTTTATCTCCATATATCTATCTTTCTTTCGCCCTCCATCCCTCTCTCTTTCTCACTCCATATTTCTGTGTCTCTCTCTGTCTCCCTGTCGCTCTCCATGTCTCTGTCTTCCTCCATCTCTATCTCTCGCTCATCTCTCTCTGTCCACCTCCCTCTCTCCTTATTTGTTTGTTCCGTCCTCTCATTTCTCCACACTTCTTCCTGCTTTATCAGATGATCAGACTGTTCTGTTCTCTCCAGTGAGCACCGTGTTTAACATCTCTATTTAACTCTGTTATCGCTGTGTGGAAATTAAGTTTGCTTTCTAAATATAAGCTAATCCCTACCGGCTGGTTAGTCCTGCTCTTATTGAAATCTATTTGGTTCTAGATCAACTGTGATTGTGAACAATCACAAACGTGCACGGTACTCTGGACTGAATTAAAGCAACGTTCAAGGTTAAACAGTCATAAGACCTTTGAGAATGACCATAACTGAAGCTGGTCATGGTATATGACTCATGTTGTTGTCCAGTATGGAGAAACAAACTTTAATGGTTATAGACAACATTGTTATAGACCACTGAGTCCACCTGGCTGGTTGTCACCAAGGCACACACACACACACACACACATACACCCACACACACACCCACACCCACACCCACACACACACACACACACACACACACACACACACACACACACACACACACACGCACACACACACACACACACACACACAGACGGACACACACCAAGGGCCATGGTAGGGTCTTGCACTCTGGACATGCGTTGGTAGTTCCCAACTCGCTAACGACCATCAGGTCGCTAATGGCCTGGTACTCAGAGCTCTATTGTCCCTCTAACCAAACGCAATCGAAAATCACATCAAACACTTATCATCAAAACAGTATAGTGTTTTTAAAACTCCGAAGTTCAACAGCAGGTTGAAACTGAGTGGAAAACTGTGGTCGTTGTGGATGTTGTTTCAAAGCCTAACACAATGAAATGGACAGCGCTTTCTAAGGTGATGATTCATTCAAAACGCACATACGGATATTAGAGCTTATGCATATGCCTATGAGCCCAAGCCCTTGTGCTGTTATACAATACATAGCCTACCGCATATTATGCATGGCAGAAAAACACTAAACAAAACTGATTTAAGATGTCTTTGGTACATAATTGGTCCAGCCTGTACTCCAAAATTGAACAAATTCTACTAATCACCTTTGAGTGTGGACTGTATTATTATGCATACTGGATGGACTGGTTACCTTACGCTACGTTATAAACTTTATATCCATGAGTCTGGTAGAGAACGTAAAGCCCTAGGCGATGCTGTTGGTTCACTCATTGTGCAGGGCAGCTTACAGTTAGCTTACAATTATAGTGAATTTGTATTTGATTTGGAATAGCCTAGTAATTGGGCATTTTTTATATTTTTATAATTAATAGACACATTACCTTTAGCTACAGAACCATGCATTTCCATGTCCTATGTCCTCCTCTCTCTCCTTCATTCCTTTCTCAGCGCAACAAACGTTCCAGCGGCCCGATAGAATAACATTGAAATAACGTTGTCGAAGCTCCAGTAGCTAGGCATTTTTTTCTTAAAACACAACTGAAGTAAGGAATGAAATATGTTTTGTTGTGAAAACATGTTACTATCGATGTTCCCGAACAGATGTCACTTGGTTTCCCAAAGTAAGCACTGGGTAGCTGCAGGAACAGGGCTGGAGATCCCATGGCATACAGAGATTGGGCAGAATATCACTTGTCGCACAGCTAGAGGCTGCATGCTCCTCAAACAGTTGTTGATGCATGGAGTGAAATAACCGGAGTAGCCTGGTTGAAGAAAGTAACCGTCAGGAAAACGGCCTCCATGTATTTTCCCCCAGCTTCTGTTCCTGCCCATTTCATAATGGGCCATTTTAAATTGAAACTAATTTGACATATTAGTAAAGACAAGATTCAATTGAGAATAGTCTGATGGTTGAAAATATGATCACTTGATGAGAGAACAGCCTGTGCAGCCTGAGGCAAGGAACAGGGGCACAAGCTTTTTTGCGACTTCCTCAAATCATTAGTAGCCTATAATCACACAATGCAGCCCATACATGTTATGATGTCTAACACATTTTTGTTAGTATCATTCACAACTAAAGTTGACAAATAACTCTAAATCTAGTGTATAGGACCTCTTTTAAATGATCCCTTTTACGCTCAACAGAGTCATTTCATATTCGCACTCACTCTTGAATGGGCAAAAAACAATTCTATTCTTCTTACTATAAAATCATCAATGTTTTTTGCATGACAATAACCGGCTGCCAAAATGTCATGACCGCCACAGCCCTCCACACACACACACACACACACACACACACACACACACACACACACACACACACACACACACACACACACACACACACACACACACACACACACACACACACACACACACACACACACTAACCTGTTCAAATAAAGGTGAAATGAGAATGCTCACCTCTTGTTGAAGGGGTTGTCCCCGGTGATCACGTGGCTGCCCTCTGGTCCAACCAGGAAGCGGATGCGTTGGTAGAAGGAGCGTGCGGCATGCTGGGGCATCAGGCTGGACGGGCTCTGACTGATGATGTCAGAGGGGTCCGGGGAGCCGCGGCAGTACGGCTGGGTCTGACAGGATGTCTGGAGGCAACAGTCTGGGTCCATACAGTCAGCCAGGCCGTCTGAGAGAGATAGAGAGTTATGAAGAGGCAAACAGGAGGAGTAAGGAATGGGATCCAGATCAGATTCTCTCTGATAACTCTAAAGGAACCATATACATATATACATATACCATATACCATATTCACTAACAAAATACTTTTAACCAAGTTAAAAACAAATCTACCTCCAGTAGCTCTTTTTGTCTAGTGGTCAAAGGTATATGTTGTTATAATTGGCTGTATTCGGTTGGGCTTTCAGAATGTGATTGGCTGTGTTCCTGTGAGAGCGAATAGCAGGCCCAGTTGTTCAAAGTTATTAGTCGACCTCTAACCCCTGGCTGTGGTGACAAACTGCCTGGTTCCTCCATCCTGACTGGTGCCTTGGATGGGATAACTGTAGGTTAAATATGCTGTTGGAGTCTCACCGTTAGGTAGGTTAGTGAGGGAGGGAGGGAGGGAGGGAGGGAGGGAGGGAGGGAGGGAGGGAGAACGAGAGCGACAGAGTGAGAGAGAGCGAGAGAGAGTGCGAGAGAGAGCGAGAGAGAGTGCGAGAGAGAGCGAGAGAGAGAGAGCGAGAGAGAGAGAGAGACAGAGAGAGAAATAGAATGGAAGAGAAAGTAAGAGAGTGAGTAAGTGAGTGAGAAAGAAGGAAAGTGGAGAGGGATAGAGAGAAAGAGAGAGAAATAAAGAAGGAGAAAGAGTTCTCTCTGCTACTTCAACAGCCTGCCTGCCTGCCTGCCTGCCTGCCTGCCTGCCTGCCTGCCTGCCTGCTGTTTTCCAAGGCCTTTGTGCGGGAATGAGATCTGCTCCGTCTCCCACAGGTGACGTCCACAGGAAAGGAGGAGAGGAGGAGAGGGAAAAGAGCGGTGGAAGAAAGGAGGGAGGTAGGACGTGGAGCTCATGAAAGGCTGCCATTCGCCTTTGTTAGGTTATTAAAAGCTCGGCGTACATCTGGCGACCAGCAGCCACTGGGCGGGGGGGAGGGGGGGGGGAGTGATAAAAACCTTGCCTCCGCGATTGACGCACCCCTACCTCGTCCCTCCCCCACCCCTCCCTCATCCCCCTCTCCCAAAACTAATCAGGACGTGACTTGTTCCTTCTTTTATGTCTTTATTTAACAGGCCTCTATAGGAGTGACGCCACCGCCTTCTTCAGCCTGAGCTTTACAGAGTGGAGAGATCCACATATCATGTGGTTGTGGGTTCAATCCCAGCAAGGATCACACACAATACGCACAGTCCCAATGTATGAACTCCCTGTACTGGAAGTGACTTCTAATGAAAATGTCTGGCATACAACGTAATGTAACCCAGAGCCAAAGACAAATGAAAACGTAATGGACAAGAAAGTTTTCTGTATGTCTCACCTCCTTCGTTATCCTTGCCGTCGGTGCAGAGGGTCTCCATGGCAACGTCACATCCCGCCCCACGCCACCCGGACTGGCAGACGCAGTGCCATCCGTTCTGGTCCAGGGTACAGCGGCCGTTGTTGTTACACAGGCCTGGGCAGCCCTCTGTAGCAGACCAGAGTATGGAGAGTTAATACACACTCACACATAGGAGGGTTATGTGTGTATGGGGAAGGGGGGAGTGTGTGTGGCTGAGGGTGTGTGTGTGTGTGTGTGTGTGTGTGTGTGTGTGTGTGTGTGTGTGTGTGTGTGTGTGTGTGTGTGTGTGTGTGTGTGTGTGTGTGTGTGTGTGTGTGTGTGCGCGTGCATGCATAGGTGAGAATAAGGGAGGGAGAGTGTGTGAGTGCACTTGTGTATCTCATATCAACATTGTGGTGTGTGTCTGTATGTAGGTGCTTCTCTGTGATTCAGCATTGTGTGTGTGTGTGTGTGTGAACACATGCGTGACTGTGTCCTCCTTTTTCGAGATCACCCCTCTCAGTTTTTCGATGAGAACAAACAAATGAACAATCAACATAAACCGATTTAGATGAACAGGTAGATAACCAACCAAAATGAAAAGGTTTCTGGTGAACTTAACATATAACCAACAGTGTGACATCAGACAGTTAGACAGGCCTGTGAAATGCACAGATGCTGTAATTTCACATGAATGATAGAAGCCTCGTGAAGAACCATTCGTTAACCTCGTTAACCGTTGAAGAATTTGAAAGAAAATATGAATTTGGCCTTAATTAAGTCAAGTAAGAGAGGATGTCAGAAATACAAATGTTGGAAATGGAAATTGAGTAGAGAGCAAAAAGGAATCAAAAAGCACCATACACTACAAAAGAAGAAGCCCAAATAAAACGTGTCATTAATTTCAGGGAGATTTAATAATGACAATGTCCCAAAATAGCCCAAATCAAAAAGAATCAGAAATCAAAGAACCCAAACGAAAATCGATTTTCCTCTGCCTTCTTCAGTTTTTGATAGTAGTAGTTATTGGCACATCCATGTGAAGCTACAATACAATATGGACACAAAGTATAGGGAGGGCTCTGGCTTGAGTCCCTGCCTCCACAGCTATACTTTATGCCTCGGTCACATTCCTTTACACAGAATAATAATAAACAAGAGAATAATACAATTGTAATCATATAGAAGCAAAGCCCAGGAGGAAGTGAAAGCAGCCCAGCGACTAGGCTAGACAGTCAGGAGGTCATACAGGCCGCGGATGCATGGAAACAGGACCAACAAGGATTTTCCAACAAAACGGAAGAACCATGTGTGAAGGGTGGTCAGTGGTGTGTAGGTTGTGTGTGTGTGAGTTTTGGGAATTCCAAACAAAATGGCACACGTGTGTGTGTACGTGTTTGAGTGTACAGTATGCTTGTGTGTGTGTGTGTGTGTGTGTACGTGTGTGTGTACGTGTGTGTGTGTGTGTGTGTGTGTGTGTGTGTGTGTGTGTGTGTGTGTGTGCTGGAAACAGGTTTTAAGACAGACAAGAATGGAGATAACCAGAAAAAGGACCACAAAAAACAGTGAGGGACTGGTACAAAGACACGTTTACGCCGTGCTTCAAGACAAGAGATAAAGAAAGAAAGAAAGAGAGAGAGAGAGGGAAAAACAGGAGAGCGGAGAGTGATTGTTCATGACAATCTCCCTGGGGCTTTTGTATGAATTACCTTTAAATCCTGCGATTAGGGGGGGCCAAGGAAAAGGAGAAAAATTTGGGAAAGAAAAATGAACAAAAAAAACTCAGTACTTCAGTCTCTGTGAAGGAGGTTGCAGACCGACTGACAAACACATAAAAGGAGAGAGAGAGAGAGAGAGAGGAAGGGAGGAGGCAGGATTCCGTGGACATACTGTTGGAAGACAGGGGGATACAGAGAAAGGAAGACAGAGCGAGAGAGAGAAAGACTGATACGGAGAGATCACTCTGTGTGCGGTGGAGATAGCTCTGTTGGAAGGTCGAGGGTCGAGGGTTAAAGAAGTAGTCCATATCTCCACTTCAGCTTAAAGGTCTCCAATTCTTAGTTCTCTACAAAAGGCATTGATGGTGCTAGTATAACACCATCAATTTATTAAACAAATAAACGTATAATCACGTTGTTTGGACGTTTTAAGGTGCCATTCTTCATTGTCAATTCGGGGAAAGCAAAAAAACAAACAAAAGAAAAGACTGACACGTATACAAAAAGCATTGAGGCAAAGCATCAGGGATAACACCCCCGTTTTAAGAAAAAAATGCCTAGTCAGCTACTGGAGCTTAGATGACGTTATTTCAATGTTATTCTATCGGGCCGCTGGAACGTTTGTGGCCTAGCCCGGTGCCCAACGCGTGGGCGTTCGAGAGCAGTGGTTGGTGGGTTATGTGGGTTAAAACCCGCCCCAGTTCAGTTCTACCATGCCTGGTAGTTACTGAACATCCTCCCATGCTCCAAGAGAGGAAATGATATTGGATTTCCCCCACAGTACCAAGACATGAAAACATGAGAAACAAATAGTCACAGTGACAACAATAGAAGACTGAATCACTGAATCAATGAATCAGAGATAAAAAGAGATGAAAAGATGGAGAGAGAGTAGAGGGTTACTGAGAAGCTATGGCCGGTCACATGTACCACACAGCACGATGGGTGGGGGGGGGGGGGGGGGGGGGGGCAGAAGAAAGAGGGACCACAGTACCTTTGACTCTAATATCCGGATTGTGAGCTTGAAAAAAGAAAAAAAGGAGAGAGAGAAATAGAGGAGAGCGAGCGGTTAAGGAGAGGAGAAAAAAACATGGCAGACTATTTACCAGAGTGTTAGTAGTGTACTTACGAGCACAGGCACCCTGACACACTCGCACACACACACACTCGCACACACACAACACGTGTGTTTGAATGTGATGGATATCCCATGTGACACAGAGTGTGTGTGGCCGTGACCATCCTCACATGTAAACCTCTAGGATTCCTCTAGGTGTTGTGACGGGGGGGTGGGGGGGGAGAGCGGGAGATTAAACAGACAGAGGATGACATGCTTTATCAGACACTTAGCTTGTTGTGACGTATCAACGTATGAATGTTGTATGTATAAATGTTTTTCATATACATACACATGTGTGTGTGTGTGTGTGTGTCAATCTGTTGTCTTATATCGCCAACACCCAGTCCCTAAATTTCTTACACAATCTCAGATGTCGCTTGCTGTAACTTCACACCAGCTCACACATACACACACTGGCTCAGGTGGCAGCTAGATTGGCCGTCCTCCTTTTCCCAGAGTGGAACAGGATCCCTTAACAGAACTAATGGAGCGTCAGGGTTCCTAATGAAACGCCAGGGTTAAGAAAACAGCAGCAGTCATCCCTGAACCCTGAGCAAAGGGGCAGCAATTTACCAGCTAATTGCACTAAAGATTTCTCATTTACTTCCATCATATTCCACCCACATGGGGACAGGGAGGACTGTGTGTGTGTTTGTGTGTCCATCTGTGTGTGTATGTACAGTATGTATGTATCTGTGTGTGTGTGTGTGTGTGTGTGTGTGTGTGTGTGTGTGTGTGTGTGTGTGTGTGTGTGTGTGTGTGTGTGTGTGTGTGTGTGTGTGTGTGTGTGTGTGCGGGTCTATGGGTCAAGCTGCAGAATTAATCAGCCCCTTATAGACATCAATGCTTCATTATTTGTCGGGCCAATTCTCAGCTGCTGCTGATTAAAGTGACATTAATCTGGAAACAATTATATATCACAACGTCCAGACCCATTCAATCCCCACCCAGAGGTAAAGATGGAGAGATGGAGGGAGGAGAGGAGAGGGGGATGAGGGGGAGGGTAGAGAGATGAGGCGGGATGGAGAGAGAGGGGAAGAGAGAGGGGGGAGAGTGAGGGGGGGGGGGGGGGGGTAGAGGCTACCGGCATGTATCCATTGATTTACATGATCTTAATTAACGTTTAGTGCACTGGGGGCCTTTAACAACCCCATCAGCTCCAGGTGAGCCTACCGTAAAAACAGGGAGGGCTCCTCTTAGACTTGAATCATGCTATAGCCCAAAGTGCTATAGCCTCACTCATTCCCTGGTCTATAGTAGACGCACACACACACAAACACACAAACACACACACACACACGCACACACACGTACGTACACACACACACACACACACACAGTGATGTATGTATAATAACGGTGTGTGACATGGCTACACTGACGGAGCTACCAGCCCGTTAAGAGAGAAGCCAGATCAGTGGTAACACAGAACAGCCATTCAGCAGTACTGAGAGGGGGATTATGGGCTTCCTAGTTCCCAAGTAGAGCCTCGAGTGTAGCAGGGTTAATTAACTATTGAACACAGTTAAGGAAATAATTTGGCCTTTTGTGAATATAGTTGGACTGTTTTAACTACACAATTGAGTTTACAAATAGCTGTGTTTTTGTGTGTTTTATGAAACGCTAACCATGGACCGTTTTTTTCTTCCCGCCAGACAGTCGAGTTTTAAAAGACAAATCACTACAAAGAATACTACAGTAGCTAGTAGCTGAAACTGAAGCTTGAGACGGGGAGGGACACTGAGACCAATCATTTTGGTCTCTCATTTCAGTGAAAATATCACTAGTAGATGGTTTGTTTTTGTTGCGAGCGAGAGAGGAGTGTATTTGTGTGTGTGTGTGTGTTGTCTAGCGAGCATCAGCCTGATGATAATGGAGAACCATCAGGCGTTACACTGACCTGGAGGCAAACAGACATCTGGGGAGAAACAGAACCAGACACACAGACAGATTGCAGCTGGTTGGAGTGTGTGTGCGTGTGTGTGTGCATGAATGTGTGTACAGTATGTGTGAAGGCACATGTGGTGGTGCTGGGTGAGATATTGCTGGCTCTGCAGTGCTATTCTGGGCGATGTGAGGGAGGGATGACTGACCACCAGTCCAGCCCCAGGAGAGGAAGGGCAGAGGGGGAGAACAGGGAGCCTGGGATGGGGTTCTGGAGCTGGACTGCTGGAGAAACCTTGGGCCAGTAAGTCTGCAGTTTCCTGGTTCTCAACTAATAGAACACACACACACACACCCACGCATACACACATGCACACGCACTCGCAACAATATTTTAACAATATTCCATACATTACATTAAAACCAGTCTCCGTCCCTAATGGCACCCTATTCCCTACACAGTGCACTACTTTTGACCATGACCTATAGGAGCGATTTGGGACATGTCTTCAGTGTGGCTAAAGGAAACAACCCTACTTATGAGGTATTCAGAAGCCATAATAATAAGAATAAGAATAAGAAGAAGAAGAAGACGCAGCAGAAGAAGAAGAACCTGTGGCTCTCTTAACAAAACCTAATGTGTGCAGAAGGAACGAGGAGCATTGTGCAAGTCCATAAAAATGTACGTTTCTATCCTTCGCAGAAGAGTATTTTGGAACGCTGATAAAAAAAAAGATCATATGAGATCTTGGTTATTGGACGTGATTGTTATACAAACACATAGATGATTCAGTCTGTTTACTGTAACTCAAATCGTCAAGGGAAGACATTGTTATCGGTTTGTTGCTGCAAAATCCTTAGCAAACGCTTACATAAACTTGACATCATTTACTTCCAAGGTAACACAAATGATTTCAGCCAATTTAAGTTGTTTTCTTTTAAACAAGGATACTTCCACGTCTCAGAGACGTCTATTAAATTGCTGCATTTTGCAAGCGGGAACATTCGAGTAAAATCAAGGACACTATTTTACCATCTCAATCACACACACAACACAGTGACAATTTACTCAACCTATCATCACTGTGTTTTGTATGGAAAAGCAATAAGCAGAGTAGTATTGAGCGGTGGACTACTTCCGTAAAGCCACTCAAAATGGAGATGCACCAAGTCACCTTGTGTCAGACAACGACAGAGAGAGAAAGAGATAGAGTGGGGTCTGAAATTATTGACACCCTCAATAAATATGGGTAATAATGACTGTATAAAATAAATCTGTCAAATAGTGAGCTATATTGTATGCTAAAAAAAACTAGGAGATCATTTTATACTAATACAAATTGCTCAGAGAAAAATATTTTGTTTAACAAGTAATATTTTTTCTCTCAAAAAGGAAGAGGTCAAAAATATTGACACCCCTAGCACGCAATGACCACATCAGTCTTGTGACTCTACAAACTTGTTGGATGCATTTGCAGTTCGCTTTGGTTGTGTTTCCGATTATTTTGTGCCCAATAGAAATGAATCGTAAATAACATATTGTGTCATTTTGGAGTCACTTTGATTGTAAATAAGAATAGAACATGTTTCTAAACACTTCTACATCAATGTGGAATATATCATGAGGCATGCGATCGTGAATAACGATGAGTGAGATAGTTCCAGAAGGTCAAAAGATCATGCCCTCAAGACATGCTAACCTCTCACTGTTACCAATACCGAGGGCGGTTAGCATGTCTTGGGGGTATGAACTTTGACCCTCTGGAACTTTCTCACTCATCATTATTCACGACCGCGTGTCTCGGAGGAGAGAAGAAGACGACTTAATAACTACTGTGCTCTTCTCCTCTCTCATTCAACATTTGCTATGGGGGAAGGGAGGGGATGTCTGTAGTAGAAAAGTCATGAAGGAAGAAGTAGGTAAACGTCACTGCCTCCTAACTCTCAATAAGTCTTCATGTTATACTGCAGTTCCACTGCATATAATACACTGTCTAACTGGTGTTCTGTCGAGACAGCGTGAGGGTATAGTAATACAAACCAGTGTTGACTCAGATCCATTCTTCCATTGAGAGAATTACACTATACACTCTTTGTTTGAGTGTTTGTAGAAGCGATTGGATAAGAACATATGGTATGTGGGGGGTGGGTTGTACTGTGAATGTGTACAAGGCAATGCGGTGATACTGTCCGGGGTCAGAGCGGGGTCGAACAAACACACAGAAGTCTTAACTGGGTGATTGACAATTGGTGGCAGCAGTGGGATCTGTCCCACACTAATGTTCTGCTGTTCTATCTGGTTGATGTCTCCTGCTAACTTCTAATCCCAACAACAACAAAAAACGTTATCTTCAGCAGACACAAATGATGCATGGTGGCCCTCACCACCTCTGACACGCTACTCTGAAACAGAAGAGAACATCTCAAGGACAGAGAGGTGGAACTTTTAAGTGTACCGTTCGTTACGTGCTACCGTGATACCATGGGTGCATCTGAAATGGCACACTATTCCCTATACAGTGCACTACTTTTGACCAAAAGTAGTGCACTATATAGGGAATAGTGTGCCATTTCGGACAGAGCCCAAAACTCTTCCTAACTGACTCACGTCCCAGCCAACCCCTGCAGGGTTTCAGTTTCAGACTAGGACTCCTTGTGAATGACTTCAAGGAGCATCCTGCCTTTGTATTTTGGTGTTTGAAGGCTAAGAAAAAGTGTCTGAAGACTAATAATGAGCCAAAAGGTGTTATTTTCAGGGGAATTAGGCAGCGGCCGGTGCTCCCTCCATAGGGCCAGCCAGAGATAATCAGACACACATTATTGACAAAGAAGAAATGAACTCCACGATGATGAGTAGAGTGAGTCAGTGTGTGTGTGTGCGCTCGTGGTTTTATGTGTGTGTGCAGAGAGTGTCATGAAACCTGAAAACACACAGCTGGGGGACACCATGCATAAAGCCTGTCGCATGCTTCCCAGTCAAAACAGTTTGCGCATATATTATGACAAAATGATGACTTTTTGTTCGTTTTGGTGTTCGGCAGGGTTTTTTTCCCCCGGCTGTCTGCGCACACAACATTTTTGCTTGAGAGGCAAGTCGAAGTTCGGTAGCCGAAGTCTACGCCTCTTCGTTGGTGATTGGTCAACAGTACTACTCCTAGTAGGAGTGGGAAGTACGGGCGGGATTCTTCAATTAAATGTTTGTTGTCAAAGTTTTAATGCAAATTTGTTCACTTGAGAAATAATGCACCAAACGTCTTAGATGTAAAATTGTGTGACTTTTATACCTCCTCTGCAAAACCGTCAAAATGTATTACACATTTCTTGATTCATCTTACATTAATTAGGAGTATTTTGAGGAAGTCTTACTGGGTATGTTGTTGCTACGAGGGACAAACATTAATATTGCTGAGTTCTGCTAGGAGCAAACCCAACCTAGTATGCAGGCACCTTAACGCTAACTCGACCGCTAAATGAGTGGTGGACACCATGTTAAACTCTAACTCGACCGCTAAATGAGTGGGGGACACCATGTTAAACTCTAACTCGACCGCTAAATGAGTGGGGGACACCATATTAAACTCTAACTCGACCGCTAAATGAGTGGGGGACACCATGTTAAACTCTAACTCGACCGCTAAATGAGTGGGGGACACCATGTTAAACTCTAACTCGACCGTTAAATGAGTGGGGGACATCATGCTAAACTCTAACTCGACCGCTAAATGAGTGGGGGACACCATGTTAAACTCTAACTCGACCGCTAAATGAGTGGGGGACACCATGTTAAACTCTAACTCGACCGCTAAATGAGTGGGGGACACCATGCTAAACTCTAACTCGACCGCTAAATGAGTGGGGGACACCATGCTAAACTCTAACTCGACCGCTAAATGAGTGGGGGACACCATGTTAAACTCTAACTCGACCGCTAAATGAGTGGGGGACACCATGTTAAACTCTAACTCGACCGCTAAATGAGTGGGGGACACCATGCTAAACTCTAACTCGGCCGCTAAATGAGTGGGGGACACCATGCTAAACTCTAACTCGACCGGTAAATGAGTGGGGGACACCATGTTAAACTCTAACTCGACCGCTAAATGAGTGGGGGACACCATGTTAAACTCTAACTCGGCCGCTAAATGAGTGGGGGACACCATGTTAAACTCTAACTCGACCGCTAAATGAGTGGGGGACACCATGTTAAACTCTAACTCGACCGCTAAATGAGTGGGGGACACCATGTTAAACTCTAACTCGGCCGCTAAATGAGTGGGGGACACCATGCTAAACTCTAACTCGGCCGCTAAATGAGTGGGGGACACCATGTTAAACTCTAACTCGACCGCTAAATGAGTGGGGGACACCATGTTAAACTCGGGCTAATTCATCTGATTATTTGTTTGAATAATGGACCAGATCCTAATAAAGACGGCCAGAGATCGAGGCAGAACAGAACATGAGTTCTGTGTGCGTGTGTGTGAGGAGAGAACATGCATTCTGCTCCGCAATCGACGTAATATCAGCGAATCAGCCAACAAAATAAGATTTGCTTGATAACAATTAAGGCTGTTTAGTGATGTAGGGGTTGAGAGGGAAACAATTAACTTCTTTGGGGTAGGGGGCAATATTTTCACATCCGGATGAAAAGCGTCCCAGAGTAAACGGCCAGCTACTCAGCCATAGAATATGCATATTATTAGTAGATTTGGATAGAAACCACTCTGGAGTTTCTAAAACTGTTTGAATGATGTCTGTGAGTATAACAGAACTCATATGGCAGGCAAAAACCTGAGAAAAAATCCAACCAGGAAGTGGGAAATCTGAGGTTGGTCGATTTTCAACTCAGCTCCTATTGAAGATACAGTGGGATATTGGTAATATTAGGTAACTTGGTAACTTCCTAAGGCTTCCACTAGATGTCAACAGTCTTTAGAACCTTGTCTGATGCTTCTACTGTGAAGTGGGGCCGAATGCGAGGGGATTGAGTAAGGTCTATCATGAGCTGAACATGCGCTGACCATGCGCGTTCATGTGAGAGCGAGCTCTGTTCCATCGCACTTCTGAAGACAAAGGAATTCTCCGGTTGGAACATTATTGAAGAATTATGTTAAAAACATCCTAAAGATTGATTCAATACTTCGTTTGTCATGCTTTTACGGACTGTAATATAACTTTTTTAACTTTTCGTCCTCTGGACTTGCCCGCACGTCATGAGTTTGGAAAGTGTACTGAACGCTAGAACAACAAGGAGGAATTTGGACATAAATTATGGACATTATCGAACAAAACAAACATTTATTGTGGAACTGGGATTCCTGGGAGTGCATTCTGATGAAGATCATCAAAGGTAAGTGAATGTTTATAATGTTATTTCTGACTTCTGTTGACTGCACAATATGGCGGATATATTTTTGTCTTGATTGGGCTCTGAGCGCCGACCTCAGATTATTGCATGGTTTGCTTTTTCCGTAAAGCTTTTTTGAAATCTGACACAGCGGTTGCATTAAGGAGAAGTGCATCTAAAATTCCATGCATAACACTTGTATTTTCATCAACATTTATAATGAGTATTTCTGTAAATTGATGTGGCTCTGCAAAATCACGGGATTTTTTGGAACTACTGAACGTAATGCGCCAATGTAAACTCAGATTTTTGTATATAAATATGAACTTTACCGAACAAAACATACATGTATTGTGTAACATGAAGTCCTATGAGTGTCATCTGATGAAGATCATCAAAGGTTAGTGATTAATTATATCTATATTTCTGCTTTTTGTGACTCCTCTCTTTGGCTGCAAAAATGGCTGTGTTATTCTGTGAATAGGCACTCACCTAACATAATCGTTTGGTTTGCTTTCGTCGTAAAGCCTTTTTGAAATCGGACACTGTGGCTGGATTTACAACAAGTGTATCTTTAAAATGGTGTAAAATACATGTATGTTTGAGGAATTTTAATTATGGGATTTCTGTTGTTATGAATTTGGCGCCCTGCAGTTTCACTGGCTGTTGAAGAGGTGGGACGCTACCGTCCCACATACCCTAGAGAGGTTAACCAAACATGATTTCTCAGTTCTCTTTCGGGCTCGTATCTCTGCATTGTATAGAGGAGGCTTTGGCCTGTTTCAGTGCTTGTTTCACACCCGGCTTAAAAGCTAAACAGCAACGTGCCAGGCATTTACAACCCTGCTCTGTACCCTCTTGTTAAGACGGAGAGCTTGGAACAGGACACACACAGTCTATCTTATCCACACCGCCTTAACTACAGTACATGTCAGTGTTTTGATAGAGGTTAAAGGTCAGCAGCGGCCCATGGGGACTCTGCAGGCCTTCTTAACACAGGTCACGTGAGTGACTACAAAGAGCAGGCTGCAGAGTGGGAGGGAGTTAGCCAGGCCATTGTAAAGAAATGGATGGAGAGGTTAGAGAGGAAAGAGGAGACTGGGATCAGATGCTACTTCAGCTGGCTGTTCAAAGCCATATAGACACGCAGGTTGGAGTCCTCCGTGGTGTGAGAGCTGGGGGAATCATGGATGGACAGACAGCTTCAGAGGTAGAGGAGTGTGTGTGATTGGTGTGTGTGTGTGTGTGTGAGAGAAAACGTGTGTGAAAACGTGTGTGTTTCTTTGTAACGATGTCTTAAATTGTCGACCCATATGATGTATTCACGTGTATGTGTATGGCCACTGTAGGCATGCGTATCCTTCAGTAGACCTACCGATGTTGCAGTGCTCTCCGGTCCAGCCCTGGTTGCACTCACACTTGCCCTCCTTGCAGACTCCGTTCTTAGTGCACATGGGGTGGCAGGCCTTCTGGTCACAGACCGTACCCGTCCAGCCCTCCTCGCAACGACAGCTGCCCCCGAAACACACGCCGTGGGAGCCGCAGTCCACCACACACACCTCTGTACACACACACACACACACACACACACACACACACACACACACACACACACACACACACACACACACACACACACACACACACACACACACACACACACACACACACAAAGAAGGAAATGTTAGTGTCAGTGTGTAATGCTGTGGATTCGCTAGCTAGTTATCTGGGTGTGCTAGTAGCGTCCACTGTGCAAAGTGACGTCACCCGCTTTGAGACCTAGAAGTGGTTGTTGAAACACATTAATTCCTAACAAACAAAACAGACATAAGGTTTCATCTATCTCTGTTTCAACTGTAGCCAGGCAGGGTCTCCGTTGGCACAATGCTTCCACTATTGTGTTTTGGGCTGGCAGCGGGTGGGGTCGGGGTCGGGTGGATATGGTTGTCAGCCTGGTATTTCTCAAATAACACCTTGCTACCCTGACACGTCTGTCCCCCGTGGCTGACACGGCGTAGCATGAAGAGTCTGGGAGGTTTTGAAGGTTCCTGGGTGGGGCACGGTGGTGGGGGTGCGTGGTCCTGTGGTGGGTCTGAGGTGTTGGTGTTGGTGTTGGTGATATGGGGTGTGTGTGTGTGTGTGCATGCGTGTGAGGGGGGGTGGGGGGGGGGCAGTGTGGGCAGAAGTGTGATCATTGAGTATGGACAGTTCAGGCTATGAGAGTAGACATATTGAACTTTACCTCAGACAGGGTAAGAATAGGATAAGGGTCGAGGATGGGTAGACACTGTTAGCCAGCCATCCAGCCAGACACAAGGATTCCCACTGTGCCTGAACCAGAACGACCAAACCAATCAACCACAGATAAATCAATCCTGCTGCAGTGGGGCCCATAGATGGACGCCTGCAAACAATCTGGGCTTGTTTGGTACAGACTACCGACTGATGGAATGCTATCAGCTGTGTTTGTCTCTGTTCTGTTCTTCAGAGTTTAGACCATTTGAACCAGGAGTGTGCGTTAAAGTTCCACCAATCACTTTTAGCTCTGAGTGAAAGTGACACTTGTTTTCCATTCTGAGCCTTTTTGTTGCAGTTACATGAAGAAGACAGGAACGCCTTTATTGACACGACTTTTAAATATAAACTGAGGGGAGCGGTGTTTGAATGAATTGTTGTTTGCACAAAATATAAGACAGACACTCAACATGACATTTTTGTCATTTAGCAGACACTCTTATACAGGACGACTCACAGAAGTGAGTGCACCCATTTTCGTACTGGTCCCCCGGGGGAATCGAACCCACAACCCTGGCGTTGCAAGCGCCATGCCCTCCCAACTGAACCACAGTCTCAATTTTTAGTCTTGTGTCTGTCTTGGCAGGTCTGTACGTGCAGACAGACAGTCAGGGTTGCAGGCAGCAGATGTCTGGCAGGGTGAAGACTATACTCAGACAGACCCACCCTGGCTAACTACTGCATACTACCTCTTACTGAAACACTGTCCTGTAGAAACACACAACCCAGTACAAGGGATGAGACCTGTGTCAGCGAGTTCAGAACAGGACAGATCACTGTTCTGTTATAATCTCCACCCGGCACAGCCAGAAGAGGACTGACCACCCTTCATAGCCTGGTTCCTCTCTAGGTTTCTTCCTAGGTTTTGGCCTTTCTAGGGAGTTTTTCCTAGCCACCGTGCATCTACACCTGCATTGCTTGCTGTTTGGGGTTTTAGGCTGGGTTTCTGTACAGCACATTGAGATATCAGCTGATGTAAGAAGGGCTATATAAATACATTTGATTTGATCACTGTAGTAATACTGGAAGAAAATCCTCATACAATGTTGACTACCTACAGTGCTATAGCACGGGTGTAGGAGTAACAGCAACTAAAATGTTGCCACTTCTTGGACTCTTTGCAGGCAGGGACAAATAATCAACCGTAGGACCATTGATATCAGACAGTGGCTAAGAGAAGCAATTCCGGTTGAAGTCAGTGGCTAGATAGAAGACATTGATTGAGCGGAGTTCTCTTAGACTAGCTATCAGTCAGTGGCTGGAAGATCGAGCTGTTAATCTCTGAGTCATTCCAGGTAAGACCACAAGACCCCCGACCGCTCAGTCTTTCTCGGTCTCTAAAGTTCCATCAGCCCCCTGGAGGGGTTTCGCTCAGTGTGGGCCGCCGCTGCCTGTGGCGAGCTGCCATTACCGCTGTGTGTGAGCGTGTGTGAGAGGGAGTGTGTTGTGTGTCAGGAAGTGGCGCTGTTCGTCACTGTCATCGCCGTGTCGCCGGGGCGGTGTGTGTGTGTGTGTGTGTATGAGACGTGGCGGGCGCTGTGTGAAGCAGGGAGGAGGGAGGGAGAGAGGGGCCTGGAGGGGTGACCAGACTGAGGCTCTGGTCACATCTGTCTGAAGGTCACCGTGGTCCCAGGCGGTCCAGACCAAACTGTCTCAGACAAAACAATAATAAAGACAGAAGAGGAAATATGTTTCTGCTTAACACCCATGCTTCTCCTCTCTTCTATTCCTCTGTTTTTACTTTATTCCATCTGTCTAAGTCATTATCTCACTTTCTCTCTCCAGGGCGATTCCACGCCCGGACAGACCCAAAAATATTTAGGTTATCTCACACAGAAATTTCATTGGGAGGAAGGATGTTTGACATGCTTTTAACATTGCTATCTTATATTTTTGGGGGAAAATCACTCTGCCCACTCTGAAAAATGTATATACTTGTAGAGTATATTGTTCCAAACAATACGTCTTGAAATGAGCAAGATAAAAAAGGGTACTTTTGAGATATAAATATTTATATTTTTTATATTTACCATATCAGAATCTCCGCTATAAGGAGTATAATGACACCAAGATGTTGTTTGTATCATGTACGGTTCACAGATCATACGGTCTTACACAACGCATGTATAGGTCTAAAAAGGAACTCAAATTTCCACTTCCTCCTGATAAAAATAAATAAAAAAAGTGTTAGAAATGTCAAACCCCTGGGTCTCTTTCTTTCAGTCTCTCTCTTTCTCTCCATCCCCCCCTTTCTGTTTTCTAGTAATTATCAGTACTGCCTTATTTAATTGAAACTCAGTGTAATTAACAAACCCACAGCCTTTGCTCTCCCTCCATCCTTCCTTCTCTTTGCTGGCTGAGCCAGTGTGTTAGAGCCAGATAAACACAGCTTTCTCTCAAATGAAAAATGGATCAGATCGATGTGCTCTCTCTTCTCTAAGTCCAGTTAATATAAAAATCACACTGTGGCCTTCATAACAGCATTAGTCAACAAAGCAGCAGTGAAAAGAGAGAGATACAGAATGAAAGAGAGAGAGTGACACAGTGAAAGGATATAGCTGGGAAGGCCATGGCACAACTGTGTGAGAGAAGCTCTGTGAATGTGAATGACATCTTTACTAGATATCCAGCTATCTCCACGTAGTGAATGAGTAGTAGCTAACAAATGTCGTACCCCTGAGTTAACGAGAGGCTCGCATGCTAATGTGCTAAAAAGGTACCAAATGTAGTACTGCTGAGTTAATGAGAGGCTAACATGCTAATGTGCTAACAACGTACCAAATGTAGTACTGTTGAGTTAATAAGGCTAGCATGCTAATGTGCTTACAACATACCAAATGTAATACTGCTGAGTTAATTTGAGGCTAGCATGCTAATGTGCTAACAACATACCAAAAATGTAGTACTTCTGCGTGAAGGCTTGCATGCTAACAACTAACAACCTTTACCAACGTTCAAACAACGTGCTCACACCAACAACGTACCGACAGAGCAGTCGGGGCCGGTCCAGTTGGTGTCGCAGGTGCAGGTGCCGCTTTCGCTCTGGTAGGTGCCGTGGCCGGAGCACTGGTCGGGGCACATGGTCTTGAGGGTCTCACAGTTGGTGCCCCCCCAGCCCGGGCTACAGTGGCACTCCCCGTGGATACACACACCATGGACTGAACAGCCAGGGTCCAGGCAGTCCACTGGAGGGAGGAGGGGAAGGAGAGAGAGGTTGATTTGTCGCAATCAATTCCCAACCAACTGCTGTCACTTTGGATTGTTGCACAGAGTAAATGTAAACATACAGTACACAAACACTCACTGTGGAACTGTGTTTGTGTGTGTGTCGGTGTGTGTGTATACTATCTCTGTGTTTGTGAGTGTCTACAGCTCAGCGTTCAACACCATAGTGCCCACAAAGCTCATCACTAAACTAAGGACCCTGGGACTAAACACCTCACTCTGCAAATGGATCCTGGACTTCCTGACGGGCCGCCCCCAGGTGGTAAGGGTAAACAACAACACATCTGCCACGCTGATCCTCAACACTAAGGCCCCTCAAGGGTGCGCGCTTAGTCCCCTCCTGTACTCCCTGTTCACCCACGACTGCGTGGCCAAGCACGACTCCAACACCATCATTAATTTTGCTGACGACACAACAGTGATAGGCCTGATCACCGACAACGATGAGACAAGCTATAGGGAGGAGGTCAGAGACCTGGCAGTGTGGTGCCAGGACAACGACCTCTCCCTCAATGTGAGCAAGACTAAGGGGCTGATCGTGGACTATAGGAAAAGGAGGGCCGAACAGGCCCCCATTAACATCGACGGGACTGAAGTGGAGCGGGTCGAGAGTTTCAAGTTCCTTGGTGTCCACATCACCAACAAACTATCATGGTCCAAAAACACCAAGACAGTCGTGAAGAGGACACGACAACACTTTTTCCCCCTCAGGAGACTGAAAAGATTTGGCATGGGTTCCCAGATCCTCACCTGTTGTATAATGCGCATGTGCCAAATACAATTTGACTTGTCTGTTGATGCCCAGCAAGTTGCCTGGGGCTGATGCTTGTTGAGCTGCAGTTACTTCCCTCTGCTGTCTTAGTGATGATGGGTCTTAATTTGTCCATTGACTACTGACTGGGTCACAGACCTCACAATAACATTCACTGCAAACTAATTGCATTAGCGTCGGATTGTGGTGCGTGTGCGTGTCAGTAGGAGGAGGTTGGCAGAAATCAATTTTATTGAGCAGTGAAGATGAGATTTTGTCCCATAGGGAAGTGCAATAATTGGATCTAATGTACAGACAGAGCTAGCCTTCTGGTGGGTTGTTTTGTAGTCTAGCGTAGCAGGTACATGCCAGGATAATTTAGCTAATCTAATATTCTCCATTCTCTGTCTGTGTGTGTGTGTGTGTGTGTGTGTGTGTGTGTGTGTGTGTGTGTGTGTGTGTGTGTGTGTGTGTGTGTGTGTGTGTGTGTGTGTGTGTGCATGTGTGCGTGCGTGTGTGAGAGCGAGTCAGTGTGTGTGTGTGTGTGTGTCTCAAGCCACGCATCAATGGGGACAGTGATGTAATTCTTTTCTCTGTGAAGTAGAGAGTAGCAATTGTTTCTGTAATACTGAACTATTGGCTGGCGGTAACGATTATGATGGTGAATGCTGAGCAATCACACACTGACTGGCTGACAAGGAAGGACGAGGGGAAGAGGATGTGTCTGATCACACACCGAGGAGAGGGGGAAAAGGGCAGGGCAGATCAAAAGATCCCTCTAACAGGAAAAACAATGAGAATCTATGATCTACATCTGACTAAGATGATCTAGCCTATCATGTGCCCTGTCTATGCATCGCGGCTCTACAGAGTGACAGCAGCCAATACTTCTGATCTGGCCTATCTAGGCTTGGTGGGTGCTACACAGTGACAGCAGCCAATACTTCTGAAATCCTTCCTTTCTCCCATCTCCCAATCACTGTTGATGTGTATGAGATATTCTGTAGGTATGATACAATACTTTATTGTCCATCTATGGGCTTCCATCCTATTTCTACACTAGATGCAGATAGGCTAGATTATTGTAAAGCACTTTGTGACAACTGTTGATACAAATACAACTTAGTTGATTGATTGGTTGGTTGGATGATTGATTGATCGATGGATGGACTGATCTCTTACCTTCTTCACAGTTGTCTCCCTTGTATCTGGTGTTGCAGGCACAGACGCCCATGATACAGATGCCGTGTCCCCCACAGTGGATGTCTATACACTGGTTGCTGGGAACGTCACACTCTGTCCCCTTCCAGCCACTGAAGCACAGGCAGCGACCCCTGGAGTACTGGCCGTTACCACTGCACAGCACGGGGCACGAAGCTGCAACGGGACACAGAGGGACAGATGGATGTTAGCGTATACAGCGTGTGTATGTGCATAAATACACACACGAGCATACGCATAATACAGTGTGCACATTCACACATGCATGGCAACATGGCTCATGAGATATATGTTCCATTTAAAAGTTTTTGCAATATTGTATATGAATGTTTTTTGTTGGAGTAAAATATTGCATATACATGAGGTCACCAGGTTAATAGAGATATATACAGGGTATCACCAGGTTAATAGAGATATATACAGGGTGTCACCAGGTTAATAGAGATATATACAGGGTGTCACCAGGTTAATAGAGATATATACAGGGTATCACCAGGTTAATAGAGATATATACAGGGTATCACCAGGTTAATAGAGATATACACAGGGTATCACCAGGTTAATAGAGATATATACAGGGTGTCACCAGGTTAATAGAGATATATACAGGGTGTCACCAGGTTAATAGAGATATATACAGGGTGTCACCAGGTTAATAGAGATATATACAGGGTGTCACCAGGTTAATAGAGATATATACAGGGTGTCACCAGGTTAATAGAGATATATACAGGGTGTCACCAGGTTAATAGAGATATATACAGGGTGTCACCAGGTTAATAGAGATATATACAGGGTGTCACCAGGTTAATAGAGATATATACAGGGTGTCACCAGGTTAATAGAGATATATACAGGGTGTCACCAGGTTAATAGAGATATATACAGGGTGTCACCAGGTTAATAGAGATATATACAGGGTGTCACCAGGTTAATAAGATATATACAGGGTATCACCAGGTTAATAAGATATATACAGGGTATCACCAGGTTAATAGAGATATATACAGGGTGTCACCAGGTTAATAGAGATATATACAGGGTGTCACCAGGTTAATAGAGATATATACAGGGTATCACCAGGTTAATAGAGATATATACAGGGTGTCACCAGGTTAATAGAGATATATACAGGGTGTCACCAGGTTAATAGAGATATATACAGGGTGTCACCAGGTTAATAGAGATATATACAGGGTGTCACCAGGTTAATAGAGATATATACAGGGTATCACCAGGTTAATAGAGATATATACAGGGTGTCACCAGGTTAATAGAGATATATACAGGGTGTCACCAGGTTAATAGAGATATATACAGGGTGTCACCAGGTTAATAGAGATATATACAGGGTGTCACCAGGTTAATAGAGATATATACAGGGTGTCACCAGGTTAATAGAGATATATACAGGGTGTCACCAGGTTAATAGAGATATATACAGGGTGTCACCAGGTTAATAAGATATATATAGCGAGACACAAAGCGACACAGAAGTCACTTCAGCAGCTCTTCAGTATCATTCTGAGGGAATATAAGCAGAGAGCTGATGAATAGTGATGGATGGAGGGACATTATACTTTCTAATGACTTTTCTCTTTGTTTGAGCTCCAGTCAAGCACACAGTGTTGTGTAATGACGAAAGGTGAGATGGAGAGAGCCTCCTTGATGGAGGTAGTAGTAGGCAGAGACACAGAGGTACTGACTGACTGAATCAATGTGTGTGTGTGAGTGAGTGAGTGAGTGAGTGAGTGAGTGAGTGAGTGATTGAGTGAGTGAGTGAATGCGAGAGAGAGAGAGAGAGAGAGAGAGAGAGCGTGAGAGATAGTGTGTGTGCGTGCGTCTGTGTGCCCTGAATCAATGCCTCCAAGGCTTCTGTATGTACTCGCCGGGACAATCTACAGCCAATTACGGGAGGAGATAGTGGGTTTACTCCTCTCAAACGATGTGTGTGTGTATGTGTGCGTCTTACCTCTTGAGCAATCAGGCCCAAGGAACCCTGGGAAGCAATGACACGTTCCAGACAGACAGTCACCGTTGCCATGGCAATTGTGGGGACACTCCATAACGGACTCTGAAGAGAGAGAGAGAGAGAGAGAGAGAGAGAGAGAGAGAGAGAGAGAGGAGGAGAGTGTTAGTGAGTGTTTGTGTGAGTTAGAGATATGCATACAGCCACAGAAAGAAGAAGACGGAGAGAGTAGCGACATAGATAATGCGAACGACGCCCATATCCTGAAATAGAAGACTGATAATTAGCCAGGCAGACCAAAGTACCACACACGTACGCACACACACCCTCTCCCTGCCTCTATGCTCTAATCACTACCACCCCCATATGCCTGATTGAGACAAACTGGGTCTCTTTGCTTGCCGTAGCCCACCAATCAACACCTTGTTACCACCAATCATCCAGCTCACACTCCCAGCACTCCTCTGTAGCTACAAGACGGACAGAATATTATCAGCCTTTTACCATCTCTCTCCTTCTATCTCTCTCTATATCTCTTTCTATCCCTCTCTCCTCCACATTATCAGGCCAATATTATCAGCCTTTTACCATCTCTCTCCTTCTATCTCTCTCTATATCTCTTTCTATCCCTCTCTCCTCCACATTATCAGGCCAATATTATCAGCCTTTTACCATCTCTCTCCTTCTATCTCTCTCTATATCTCTTTCTATCCCTCTCTCCTCCACATTATCAGGCCAATATTATCAGCCTTTTACCATCTCTCTCCTTCTATCTCTCTCTATATCTCTTTCTATCCCTCTCTCCTCCACATTATCAGGCCAATATTATCAGCCTTTTACCATCTCTCCCCTTCTATCTCTCTCTATATCTCTTTCTATCCCTCTCTCCTCCACATTATCAGGCCAATATTATCAGCCTTTTACCATCTCTTCCTGTCTCTCTCTCTATCACGCTCTTCCCCCAATCATTCTGTCTTCTACATCATTGGGCCAAAATGACCATGCTTTTCAGCCCTCCCTCTTCCTCCCTGTCTCTCTCTCTTTTGGGTACATGAACCAGGTTAGGAGAGGGAATTAAGGTATTGAAATGATTTCTCGGAAGTTGTACCAGGCATGTCATAGCGTGTTTCAGTAAATATCAAGCCAACACGCTAGATCCATGTACTGGCAAACAGGACTTTTCAATATAGCTAAAAGGTTCAGGCTAAAGGTTGAAAGCTGATGTGTGTGTGTGTGTGTGTGTGTGTGTGTGTGTGTGTGTGTGTGTGTGTGTGTGTGTGTGTGTGTGTGTGTGTGTGTGTGTGTGTGTGTGTGTGTGTGTGGGTGTGCGTGTGATCTGTTGATGCTGTGCTGTGGGGTTATTTAAGGTACTCTTTAAAGAGGTAGAGTTTCAGACGTTTCCAGAACAACAGAGAGATGTGGAAATGCAATACACAAGATATTAAGTCAGGTCAAATGTTTCCCACAATGCCCACACAACCCTCCCACAACCTTTCACCATCTCTGGTGCTTATTGCAGGGGCATGTCCAACCTTTATAGCGTTCGTGAAATGGATGGACAAACAATTCATTTTAATTTCCATTATAACAGAGATGGCGAGAGAGTAGTGTTTTGATTGAGCCAGTCAAACTTCTACCCTGTTCTTTGGAAGGTGGGAAGAGAGGGAGGGAGGGAGAGAGAGAGAGACAAAGAGAGATAGAGGGAGATAGAGAGATAGAGGGAGAGAGAGGGAGGGAGGGAGAGAGAGAAAGAGGGAGAGAGAGAGAGAGAGGGCGAGAGAGAGAGAGAGAGAGAGAGAGAGAGAGAGAGAGAGGGCGAGAGAGAGAGAGAGAGAGAGAGAGAGAGAGAGAGAGAGAGAGAGAGAGAGAGAGAGAGAGAAATAGATAGAGAGAATGAGGAAGAGAGAGAAATAGAGAGAGAGAGAGAGAGAGAGAGGGCAAGAGAGAGAGAAATAGATAGAGAGAATGAGGGAGAGAGAGAGAGAGAGAATGAGGGAGAGAGAGAGAGAGAGAGAGAGAGAGAGAAATAGATAGAGAGAATGAGGGAGAGAGAGAGAGAGAGAATGAGGGAGAGAGAGAGAGAGGGAGAGAGAGAGAGAGAGAGAGAAATAGATAGAGAGAATGAGGGAGAGAGAACAGGCCACTAAGGAGCGTGTGCTGTGCTTTGATGTAGGGCCTCAACTCTCCAGCCACTTACTGAGAGGCCACACATTACGCAGAGCTGACGCACGCTGGAGACACACACACACATACTGACCTATGACAATGGTGTTGTAGGAGACCTGTTCTGAGTTCTTCCCGTCGTTGTAGAAGGCCATGTGCCAGATGCCAGAGTCCAGGTACTGGATGAAGCCCGCTTCGTGCACGCTCACCGAGCGCGCCCGCCTAGACACGCCCTCCACCTCCACCAGCCCGCGCTTCTCCTTGGTGATCAGCCGGCTGCCATCCAGCAGCTCCACAAAGTCATACTGGACAACACACACACACACACACACACACACACACACACACACACACACACACACACACACACACACACACACACACACACACACACACACACACACACACACACACACACACGACTCCATTTCAACTGTTTCTAGTCCTTCAACACTAACGTTGAACTAACGTTTGGCCTCGGATGACTTGGAACATTTTCCCTTTCATTTCTGGCCATAAATGTTTTATATCTCACAGTGGCCATAAACATTGATTCTATTAACATTTTCCCCATCTCTGCTAATGAGTCCTTCATGGAAAGAATACTTTTCTCCCCAAAAAGAGAAAAATATTCATTCCTGACACGGACACACACACCATCCAGAGACCAAACCTGAAAAATTACCACTACTTAATTCCCTGCCTGTTCCTCAGCCTTCATCCAACATGTCCGTCAATATCCCCTCATTATGTCCTCTCCAACGTCTTAAAGAAACATATTGATTACCACACAGAGCAAATAATACCACGGCGCCTGCTAACGCTCTCGCTCCACTCTGGGCTATCGACGCGCAGCGTTGTGAAGAACTTTGTTGCCAATTACCTCTATTAGGCTTTAGCCGCTTCATTTGGAGTGTGTGTGTGTGTGTGTGTGTGTGTGTGTGTGTGTGTGTGTGTGTGTGTGTGTGTGTGTGTGTGTGTGTGTGTGTGTGTGTGTGTGTGTGAGTGAGTCTGTACGTGTATGTGTGTGTGTGTGTGTGTGTGTGTGTGTGTGTGTGTGTGTGTGTGTGTGTGTGTGTGTGTGTGTGTGTGTGTGTGTGTTTCATTTAGAGGCTGTATGGAGTGTCTCTGCCGTGCCCTTGAGGAATATGTCTGCCATTGTTAAAGATGATACATTGGCCCTGTCTGAAAACTTAACTAGCCTTCAATTCCTTGATGCCTCCCATGCTTGATTCCTCAATGTGTTACCTCCCTCTCAAAGCTCATTGGAGGGGAGGGACATTGGATCCCTTCCTACCTGTGTATGTGAGGGGGGCAGGCCCTTCCTGCCGTAGACCCCCACCAACGCATCCCTCTGCACTGAGATGTTGAACTTGAGGAACTGGGGCTGGTCAATGTAGAGCTGGGAGCGCCAGAAGATCCCTGGTGGGACTTCCTGAACGGCCCTGCGCCCCACGTCCACCTCCCCCGTGTCTATGGTGTTGTTCTCCTGGAGGAACACCCCTAGTTTACCTAGATAGAGGGAGAGAGCGGGGGGAGGGAGAAGAGGGAGAAGAGAGAGAGAAAGGGAGGGGGGAGAAAAGAGGGATTAAATTAGCATGCTGAATGACAGAAATATGGTTCCAGTTTAGGACAACATGATAAAATAGTACGCACTTGTAATGATGAAAGGGAATGGAGGAAGGCATCATCACTATGCATTTGAATACAGCTGTTTAGATTGTTAGCGGGATCCTGCATTCAGCCATCAGATTAAGATGGTAATCCTCATAACAACCATGCATAATAACTGTTTCCTGAGACTGCTACAGTAATGTTGTAATGAGGCACTAGGCTGGTACAGTAATGTTATAATGAGGCACTAGGCTGTTACAGTAATGCTGTAATGAGGCACTAGGCTGCTACAGTAATGTTGTAATGAGGCACTAGGCTGCTACAGTAATGCTGTAATGAGGCACTAGGCTGTTACAGTAATGCTGTAATGAGGCACTAGTCTGCTACAGTAATGTTATAATGAGGCACTAGGCTGCTACAGTAATGTTGTAATGAGGCACTAGACTGCAACAGTAATGTTATAATGAGGCACTAGGCTGCTACAGTAATGTTGTAATGAGGCACTAGTCTGCTACAGTAATGTTATAATGAGGCACTAGGCTGCTACAGTAATGTTGTAATGAGGCACTAGGCTGCTACAGTAATGTTGTAATGAGGCACTAGACTGCAACAGTAATGTTGTAATGAGGCACTAGTCTGCTACAGTAATGTTATAATGAGGCACTAGGCTGCTACAGTAATGTTATAATGAGGCACTAGGCTGCTACAGTAATGTTGTAATGAGGCACTAGTCTGCTACAGTAATGTTATAATGAGGCACTAGGCTGCTACAGTAATGTTGTAATGAGGCACTAGACTGCAACAGTAATGTTGTAATGAGGCACTAGTCTGCTACAGTAATGTTATAATGAGGCACTAGACTGCAACAGTAATGTTGTAATGAGGCACTAGGCTGCTACAGTAATGTTGTAATGAGGCACTAGGCTGCTACAGTAATGTTGTAATGAGGCACTAGGCTGCTACAGTAATGTTGTAATGAGGCACTAGGCTGCTACAGTAATGCTGTAATGAGGCACTAGGCTGTTACAGTAATGCTGTAATGAGGCACTAGTCTGCTACAGTAATGTTATAATGAGGCACTAGGCTGCTACAGTAATGTTGTAATGAGGCACTAGACTGCAACAGTAATGTTATAATGAGGCACTAGGCTGCTACAGTAATGTTGTAATGAGGCACTAGTCTGCTACAGTAATGTTATAATGAGGCACTAGGCTGCTACAGTAATGTTGTAATGAGGCACTAGGCTGCTACAGTAATGTTGTAATGAGGCACTAGACTGCAACAGTAATGTTGTAATGAGGCACTAGTCTGCTACAGTAATGTTATAATGAGGCACTAGGCTGCTACAGTAATGTTATAATGAGGCACTAGACTGCAGCAGTAATGTTGTAATGAGGCACTAGTCTGCTACAGTAATGTTATAATGAGGCACTAGACTGCAACAGTAATGTTGTAATGAGGCACTAGGCTGCTACAGTAATGTTGTAATGAGGCACTAGGCTGCTACAGTAATGTTGTAATGTGGCAGTAGCCTGTTCTAAGGTCTGTTTGTACTGTGTTATGGTCGTTGTAATGAGGCAGTAGGCAGAACAGTAGCCTGTTCTAAGGTCTGTTTGTACTGTGTTATGGTCGTTGTAATGAGGCAGTAGGCAGAACAGTAGCCTGGTCTCAGGTCTGTTTGTACTGTACTATGGTCGTTGTAATGTAGCTACTGTAACACACTAGTGTCAAACACCTGCTAATGTTTCAACCACAGAAATATAAGTCAATGGTAAAAGTTCTAGTTATTTTATTTCTATAGTCCAGACACCCCATTTCAGTCTTTGTCACCAACACATTAACGAACCTCGACTCACGGTCACACACTTTACCAGTCATTTCCAGTAATATTATATCTTATCCCATAAGGATCCGAGAGGACTATTATTTTGGGAAATACAACTCATCTAGACATAACTCATCATCATACACACAACATCCTTACAAATACATAAACATGAGTTGGACACATTATCATCCACACAGTAACACAGTGTGTGTGTCTGTTTGTGAGAGAGAGAGAGAGCTATAGGCTACCTCAGAAGGGAATCATGGCGGTCACGGGGGAATCGACTGGTCTGCTACGGTTACTAATGGACAGCAGCTGTTGTTAATAATCCATTAATTATTGCAGAAGTGGTTCAGGGGACCTGTGGTGTATGTGTGAGTGGTTCAGGGGAGCTGTGGTGTATGTGTGAGTGGTTCAGGTGACCTGTGGTGTATGTGTGAGTGGTTCAGGGGACCTGTGAGATTCATAACGCCACAGAGAGAGAGAGAATGTGTGATGCAGTACATGCTTACAAAGGGCCATTTCCACAGTCCGAAGAAGCAATTAGACACAAAATGCTGCTCGCTAGCTCTCTTGCTCTCTCTCGCTCTCTCTCTCTCGCTCTTTCCCCTCTCTTGCGCTCTCTCGCTCTAACGCTCTCCCTCTCTCTGTGAGCTAGGGTAAAAAAATGACCTCATACCGTAAAACTTTAAATTAAATGGCAAAGTTTTACAGTATGTATGAGATGCTGCTGCCCTCAAGCAGTAAAGATGAGATGTGTTTGAATAGTAACACAATCAATATCATGCTGTGTATTGAACTGTCCAGTCCACCAACATGAGAAAAAGATGAGCATCTATTTATCAGCGCACTAAGCCACACAAACACACACGGACAACCACTTGAAAAACATGATTCACTTAAGTCTTAAGAAAAACGAACTATCCGTCAACATAACATTTTCTTGTGTGCAACAGTAGATGCATATTCAATCAACCACTTTGGAAAAAACTGCTTTCTTAGAGCGGCTGTCTCGCTCTCTGTTATAATGCACTATGGCTCAACAGTGTTGCCAATGCACTGAGCGTTGTCAGGAGTCGGGAGTGTTGTCGGGAGTCAGATTACTGCTAGTAATCAAACAGTAATCTGTATTAGCGGCTCTTCATTGTTGGAACATCACTGATAGAACTAGACCAACACAGAAGTAGAGAAAGCCTTTCTCTTGATCATGTGGTTGATCAGGGTTAAACAGATCAGCTTACATACACAGATCAGATGACATAAACAGATCAGATGACATAAACAGATCAGCTTACATAAACAGATCAGATGACATAAACAGATCAGATGACATAAACAGATCAGATGACATAAACAGATCAGATGACATAAACAGATCAGATGACATACACAGATCAGATGACATAAACAGATCAGATGACATAAACAGATCAGCTTACATAAACAGATCAGATGACATAAACAGATCAGATGACATAAACAGATCAGATGACATAAACAGATCAGATGACATAAACAGATCAGATGACATAAACAGATCAGATGACATAAACAGATCAGATGACATAAACAGATCAGATGACATAAACAGATCAGCTTACATAAACAGATCAGATGACATAAACAGATCAGATGACATAAACAGATCAGATGACATAAACAGATCAGATGACATAAACAGATCAGATGACATAAACAGATCAGATGACATAAACAGATCAGATATGCGGAAAATATGCTGCCGAAGTACAACGAGAGCGGATACAAATTCATTGATTTAACTAATTATGACAAATGTTAAGAAAATGTTGAGCAATGTAACAAAGTAATGACTTTTCAAATAAGTTACCTTACATGTTATGTTGGCTGATAATTTGTTAGCTACGCTGTATTTACGAACCACACAGCATATCATTACAGCAGTATGTATTAGTATGTTAGCTAGCTACCTAACGTTAGTTGGCTACTTATACATCAAACTTGCCAGTATATTAACTATAGGCTGTCTAACTACCCAACGTCTATTGACTTGATTATTCCCATCATTCTTAGCTCAGCTAAATGGTATAGTATAGTCGGTGTGCGTTCTCAATGGACATTCGGGTGCTTTCGTAAATTCGCTCTGGCTATTGTCTGAGTGTACCAGAGTACAGAATGACGAATTTACGAGCACTCAACACCCGTTGAATATGGCCGATGTCAGTAAACGTCGGCAAAAAAGCGTAAACAGTCACCAACGCTCTGGATAACATGAAAAGTGCCTAACCAGCTCTGCTAGGGCGAGTAAAATGGTCAAAGTGGTCTCATTTGTGTCTGGAAGTAGCTAGCAAGCTATCCAACG
This sequence comes from Salvelinus namaycush, assembly GCF_016432855.1. Classification (NCBI taxonomy): domain Eukaryota; kingdom Metazoa; phylum Chordata; class Actinopteri; order Salmoniformes; family Salmonidae; genus Salvelinus; species Salvelinus namaycush. Next base: position 60,403,747 of record NC_052314.1, read on the forward strand.
TCAGCTTGGGTGCTCGACAGCCGTTGTAAGGTCAGAACGCTCAAATCAACCCTACTCCTCAGCCCAAGTGTCCAGTGTGCGCACCGAGAGCGAATTTACAAATGGACAATCTGACAACGCTCTGAATTTACGAGCGCACTCTGGCACTCCATATTGAATTTAAGAACACACCCGAAGTCGTAAAATGTCTAACTAGTAATTTGTTACGCTAACTAGCTAGCAAGAGGTTGCATAGCAACAGCATCAACTTCCGGTAGACAGGCGAATCGCTAGTAAGCTCAACTGAAACCATACGGTTCGTTTACAGTATACAGTACTAAAGTGAACTAATAGTATATAGTATGTAGTATATACTCATTAAGTATGTAGTATACAGTATGTTAGTATGGATATTCGAACACAGCTAAGGTCTTCCTAAAATGATAAGGCAAACCATACATTATTCACAGTTCTATAAATGTGTGTGTGTGTGTGTGTGTGTGTGTGTGTGTGTGTGTGTGTGTGTGTGTGTGTGTGTGTGTGTGTGTGTGTGTGTGTGTGTGTGTGTGTGTGCATCATAAATGTATAAGATTGTGTGAATGTAATATGGGCATTTCGTTTTAGTTCTGGAATTTTAGCTAGTCTTTTAGCTTTGCTACACTGTCTTTTAGCTTTGCTACACTGTCTTTTAGCTTTGCTACACTGTCTTCTAGCTTTACTACACTGTCTTCTAGCTTTACTACACTGTCTTCTAGCTTTGCTACACTGTCTTCTAGCTTTACTACACTGTCTTCTAGCTTTACTACACTGTCTTCTAGCTTTAATACACTGTCTTCTAGCTGTACTACACTGTCGTCTAGCTTTAATACACTGTCTTCTAGCTTTAATACAATGTCTTCTAGCTTTACTACACTGTCTTCTAGCTTTACTACACTGTCTTCTAGCTTTACTACACTGTCTTCTAGCTTTACTACACTGTCTTCTAGCTTTACTACACTGTCTTCTAGCTTTAATACACTGTCTTCTAGCTGTACTACACTGTCTTCTAGCTTTAATACACCGTCTTCAAGCTGTACTACACCGTCTTCTAGCTGTACTACACTGTCGTCTAGCTTTAATACACCGTCTTCAAGCTGTACTACACTGTCTTTTAGCTTTGCTACACTGTCTTCTAGCTTTACTACACTGTCTTCTAGCTTTACTACACTGTCTTCTAGCTTTACTACACTGTCTTCTAGCTTTAATACACTGTCTTCTAGCTGTACTACACTGTCTTCTAGCTTTAATACACCGTCTTCAAGCTGTACTACACTGTCTTCTAGCTGTACTACACTGTCTTCTAGCTGTACTACACTGTCTTCTAGCTTTACTACACTGTCTTCTAGCTGTACTACACTGTCTTCTAGCTTTACTACACTGTCTTCTAGCTTTAATACAGTGTCTTCTAGCTGTACTACACTGTCTTCTAGCTTTAATACACCGTCTTCAAGCTGTACTACACTGTCTTCTAGCTGTACTACACTGTCTTCTAGCTGTACTACACTGTCTTCTAGCTTTACTACACTGTCTTCTAGCTGTACTACACTGTCTTCTAGCTTTAATACACTGTCTTCTAGCTTTAATACACTGTCTTCTAGCTTTAATACACTGTCTTCTAGTTGTACTACACTGTCGTCTAGCTTTACTACACTGTCTTCTAGCTTTACTACACTGTCTTCTAGCTTTACTACACTGTCTTCTAGCTTTAATACACTGTCTTCTAGCTGTACTACACTGTCGTCTAGCTTTAATACACTGTCTTCTAACTTTAATACACTGTCTTCTAGTTGTACTACACTGTCTTCTAGCTTTACTACACTGTCTTCTAGCTTTAATACACTGTCTTCTAGCTGTACTACACTGTCGTCTAGCTTTAATACACTGTCGTCTAGCTTTAATACAATGTCTACTAGCTTTAATACACTGTCTTCTAGCTTTAATACACTGTCGTCTAGCTTTAATACACTATCTTCTAGCTTTAATACACTGTCGTCTAGCTTTAATACAATGTCTACTAGCTTTAATACACTGTCTTCTAGCTTTAATACACTGTCGTCTAGCTTTAATACACTATCTTCTACCTTTACTACACTGTCTTCTAGCTTTAATACACTGTCTTATAGCTGTACTACACTGTCGTCTAGCTTTAATACACTGTCGTCTAGCTTTAATACAATGTCTACTAGCTTTAATACACTGTCTTCTAGCTTTAATGCACTGTCTTCTAGCTTTAATACACTATCTTCTACACTTTGCTGTGTCACTCCATCTGGACCTGTCAACAAAGCCCTTTCCTCTCGCCCAGTGCACCTCAATCCAACACTTCCAATCATCTGTGAGAGTGAGTGAGTGAGTGCACTAAGGCGATTGCTCTCCTACTCTTCCTCCCCCTGGGTAGACTCTCTTATAGAGAGAGTGCTTTTAGGTTACCTGCCTATCACAGAGGTGAACAACAACATGCAGTCCAAAGATAGGTACTGGACACAAACTGGCACACAAACTGGCACACACACTGGCACACACACTGGCACACACACTGGCACACACACTGGCACACACACTGGCACACACACACACACACACACACGTGATGCGTGGGTTGACTCATAACCCGCAGTCCCCGCGATTATACAGATGTAGGATCTTAATTTGAGCCAGTTTGCTACAGCAGGAAAATAATGCTGCAGATACAGGAAATGTGAATTATTATGTGGATTATAATTTTAATGGACATTTTTGTAGGGGTCGATCAAGTCTGAAATTTCAAAGTTAACAATTTTTAACCTTTTAAAACCTCAAACACACTACAAGTTTTAGAATTATTTGTAAAGTTTAAATTTTCTCCTGCAACAGGGTGATCAAACTAACATCCTACACCTGTGTCCGCGGGGCGGGCGGGTTTAGGGTCATGAAATATTGTGTGGATGAAGGGCGGGATTAGGTTCATGAAATATTGTGTGGATGAAGGACGGGTTTAGGTTCATGAAATATTGTGTGGATGAAGGGCGGGTTTAGGTTCATGAAATATTGTGTGGATGAAGGGCGGGTTTAGGTTCATGAAATACTTTGTGGATGAAGGGCGGGTTTAGGTTCATGAAATACTTTGTGGATGAAGTGCGGGTTTAGGTTCATGAAATATTGTGTGGATGAAGGACGGGTTTAGGTTCATGAAATATTGTGTGGATGAAGGGCGGGTTTAGGTTCATGAAATACTTTGTGGATGAAGGGCGGGTTTAGGTTCATGAAATACTTTGTGGATGAAGGGCGGGTTTAGGTTCATGAAATATTGTGTGGATGAAGGGCGGGTGGGTGGTGGGCAGGTTGGACAAAGAGAAAACGATCCATCAAAAACATCCATAAATATCTGATAATTCTTGTGCAATTCATATCTATATGATACATTGAGGTTTTTCTTTCATGATTTTGATCAGGCATTAGGGCGTAAACCTAAGCTTTAGGGCCTAACTGTACGTGTGCCAAATATACGCCGATAGTCAAATGTTATTGGGAACTTGGGCAGAAAAAGTTAACGGCGATCCACTGAGGCAAAAAGGACTAAAGTGTTCAGTACATATTGTATATTTTCGGGTTAGGGTCGGGTGCAGGCCTCCTATTTATCACACATAGTCGGGCGGTTGCAGACGGGTTATTAGCAATTGCTGGTGGGTGCGGGTCAACAAACAGCTGACCCGCGCATCACTAACAGACACACACACACACACACACACTCACTCACTCACTCACTGAGACGAGTGTGAAGGGAGAGTCGGCGTATATTTATCAATGTGTGCACGTATGTTTAGATGCACTTTACTTTTCTAACTGTGTGTGTGTGTGTGTGTGTGTGTGTGTGTGTGTGTGTGTGTGTGTGTGTGTGTGTGTGTGTGTGTGTGTGTGTGTGTGTGTGTGTGTGTGTGTGTGTGTGTGCGCTCATGTCTATTTGTGGTAGTCCATTCATTCACATCAGTGAACAAAGCCATAGGCTGTCACTGCAGACTGTTGATGGCTCCGGCTCACACAGAGAGAGAGAGGAAGAGGTAGAGAGATAGGAGGCCAAGGTTAGTTGAAGGAGGAGAGAAAGGAGGAGGGAGGGATTTTGTATTGATTAGAAGTGATGTGCTGAGTGGCGGCATGGCTGTGTTAATTAGTCGGTTATGATGAGGGCTGGAAGAGCTCATTAGATTGAGAGCGTTCATTACTTCCTCACGATAATGTAAATACTATCATGTTAGCATGACCACTCCTCTTCCTCCTCCTCCTCCTCCTCCGCAGTGGCTTTAAGCCTCTCAGTTCACCTCATTTAGAGATCTGTCTGTCTGAATGCTGTCTGAATGGTGGTGACGGTCACTGTTACCTTGTACTGTCTGATATCTGTTTATGTAACCAAACAAACAACCACATAAAAAGAAAGAAGACGGGGATAAAGGGAAGAGGAGAGGGATGTTTGGAGGGACATGGTGAGAGAAAGAGAGAGAGAAAAAGAGGGAAAGAGAATGAAAGAGAGAGAGAGAGAATAAAAGAGAGAGAGAAAAAGAGGGAGAGAGAATGAAAGAGAGAGAGAGAGAGAAAATAAAAGAGAGAGACGGCCTGCTCGCAGAACTGAACAAGTGTCAACCTAATTGTGTCAGCGAAGGTTAGGAGAGGGGGAGGAGAACGACTCTAGCCTCCCCTGTACAGGGACACAAGCACTGGAGGGAACAGGAGCACACAGGGACGCACGGACACCCATCAAATCACTAGCACAAGAAGCAGATAAACTGCGTCCCAAATGGCACCCTACTCCCTATATAGTGCACTACTTTGGACTAAAGACCTATGGTCCCTAGTCAAAAGTAGTGCACTAAATAGGGAATAGGGTGACATTTGGGACGCAGCCTAAGCCTGTCTCACAGTGGGAGATGAGACAGTGGTGGAAGTACTGGGGCTCATGCTAGTCCATTCTCTCCTCAGCTCTCTGCAGTACAATGGCCCAGTGTCCTGCATTTATTTAATCTCTACTAGGCTAACTTTAGCCTACACTCGACCCAAATTAAGAAGAAAAAGTGTGTGATTATATATGTATTCTCATAACTCACGACCCCACCTCTCACATGCCCAGGTCCCACTTTGGGTTCCAACCCATAGTTTAAGAAGCCCTGCTCTAGTCAGCTCTCTGCTGCCCAGTCATAGACTTAGTTTGTAAGGTCAGTCCACTTCCAGATAAAGCCACTCTGTCTCACCTCAGCCTACAGAGACCAACACAGAGTCTGTACTACCTCAAATACCTGCAGTACTACCATCCCCTCTCCTCTCCACAGGGGATTCAGAGTGATGGTGGACATGGAAAAGGTGTGTGTGTGTGTGTGTGTTACAAAGGTGTATGTGTGTTGGTGTGAGAAAGGGATCAATAGAGAGAAACAGTGGTGTGTAAGACAGCTACAAAAAGTGTGTGTGTGTTTGTTATTAGAACTGTGTGTGTCCGATGAGGATACAGTGTGTGTCTGGAGGTCAGTGGCAAATAGAGTTTGATAGAGTGACTGCATTATGAGGTGTTCAGTGGGAGTGTGACCCGGCTGGTAGTCTTCACACACGCGCACACACACCATTTGGCTGGTGGCTGGGCTATGCCTCTGGATAATGGGCCTGGATGAATGATGGCAGGGTGTGTGTGTGTGTGTGTGCGCGCGTGTGTGTGTGTGTGGGTAGAGTCTTCAAAACGCTATCTTTAGACAAAGCAATCTGAGGACATTCACACTTTAGGAAGCTCTTTCTCTAGGAGAAAGCTAAGTCCTTCAGTGCAATGTTCAGTGAATAAATCAAAGCAGGCTTAACGCAGATGTGAGAGGTGGTTTATCCCACCGACTCTGCATTCTCCTTGGGTTTCTCCATACAGACACAAGCCCACCTACACAGCCGCCACATAAACAGCACTATAAGAAAGAGCTATAAGGGCCTCCCGAGTGGTGCAGTGGTCTAAGGCACTGGGCCACTAGCGTCGTCCGGGTGAGGGGAGGGTTTGGCCGGCAGGGACGTCCTTGTCCCATCCTGCACTAGCGACTCCTGTGGCGGGCCGGGCGCAGTGCACAGTGTTTCCTCCGACACATTGGTGCGGCTGGCTTCCGGGTTAAGTGGGCATTGTGTCAAGAAGCAGTGCGGCTTGGCTGGGTTGTGTTTCGGGGGACGCACGGCTCTCGACCTTCGCCTCACCCGAGTCCGTACGGGAGTTGCAGCGACGAGACAAGACTGTAACTACCAATTGGATACCACAAAATTGGGGAGAAAAAAAACGGGGTATAAAAAAAAGAAAGAGCTATAGGGTGGCAGGTAGCCTATCGGTAAAGAGCCAAAAGGTTGCTAGTTCAAACCCCCAAGCAGAATAGTTGAAAAATCTGTCACTGTGCTCTTGAGCAAGGCACTTAACCCTAATAGCTCCTGTCAGTTGCTCTGGATAAGAGCGTCTGTAAATGACTATGTCAAATGTGGGAGGTACAGTATAACCTTGTCAGTGGGGTTAAACACTGTGTTTCTATGTGGTCAGATCACTGCCCTCCTAATACTGGGACTTAGCATATCAATTCTGGCCACTACGCACACAGGGCCCAATGGGTCGGTCGGTGTGTGGGTGTGTTCTAGCCCCCTTACCGTTATCAGCAGACAGTGCGGTGATGGTGTTGGGTGTGGTATCTGACTTCCCCTGACCGTTCTCAAAGGTGTAGCCCTCTGTCTCCTGCAGCTGCCAGTTCAGACCAAACAGATGCATGGCTACAATAGGGGGAGAGAGAGGGAAAAAAGACTTGTTACTCTCAGTGGTCGAGGGCTCAACAACACACACACCATAAAGACAGTTTACCTAGCAGCGAGTCAGAGATGGGATGCCTAATCGAACACAATCAGATAAAAAGACAACAGGAGAAATATCCCTCCATCGATTATGGTTTGGGTTCTAACAAGCTCTCGGATTGGCCGGACCCTTCAGGGTGTGTATATATCTGAACCTGTGTGTGTAGGAGGTGAGTTGGGAATTGTAGAAAAAGAATCTGTCAAAATAAGAGCAGGTATTGTTTGAAAACTACAGTATGTTAACCTGAGCCCTGAGAGGAGATAGAGATGGAGGGAGGGAGCTGGAGAGAGGGAGAGATGGAGCCACGCAGTTTAGCGCATTAACATCAAGCCGGCCCTCTGGCTGGATATAATTCAATCCCACACCTTTCTCTCTCCTTCCCTCTCTCTACCCCCTCCTCTCCATTTCGCTCTCTCTCTGAGTGCTTCTGCGAGAAACCACACTAAAAGTGAGGAGACACGTGAGAGGAGCCCGTTTCTAGTTTTTAACACTGTTTCAGCGCCGTCTGGAGCCGTCATGGCTGCCGAGGGCTTTAGTAGGAGCCAGACATGATGGAGGCCTGAGGACTGTGACTCAGACAGTACTGGAGGGCCAGTAGCAAGTCTGGTGAGAATGACTGTTTAGTACCAACAACACACACACACACACACACACACACACACACACACACACACACACACACACACACACACACACACACACACACACACACACACACACACACACACACACACACGTGTCAGTGTGTGTGTGTCCTGTGTGAGTAATACGCCTGCCTGGCTGCACACTCTAGCTCTAATGAGGGGAGTTTAGTAGTGTGCACAGCCCCCTGTGGTTTTCTACCTGAACACACACTCACAACCACCTATAAATCACTATAAAAGTAGGGGATGTTGGTGTATACTGGCTCTGTGTGGTGGGGATATATGTGTGTGTGTGTGTGTGTGTGTGAGTGTGTGTGTGTGTGTGTGTGTGTGTGTGTGTGTGTGTGTGTGTGTGTGTGTGTGTGTGTGTGTGTGTGTGTGTGTGTGTGTGTGTGTGTGTGTTCTGTATAAGTGTGTGTATTTGTGTGTGTGTTAGCTGGATCTAGGATATCTAGACATTATAGCTGGAGGGAATGGAAGCGAGAGAGAGGGAGAGTAAGGGACAGAGAGGTCAAATGGTGGCGAGAGAGAGGTAGAGAGAGTGAGGGGAAGAAGAGAGTTAGAGAGAAGAGGGAGAATGTGTAGGGTAAGCTGAGGGAATCCTCGAGCATTGGGCCCGGTGGCCAGAGCGTTTTCAACCAGAGTTCCCCACAGTTCAACCAAGCCTCCTCTGTCTCTCTGTCTCTCTCTGTCTCTCTCTCTCTCTCTTTAAATTAGAGTGGTGTGGTGCTGGGGAGGGCCTCCTGCGGTTGGCAGGACCAGAGGGTCATGGGAGAGAAGTTGGCGGATCGACACCAAGCGCTGCCAGAGTGGAGCATGCTGGGAGGCCATCAGACAACCTTTACACAACAACGAGACAACCGTTAAACAATGTTGGATATCCATCTCTGAGCCTGGTTCGCCATAACAGCATCAAAACCCTTGAGCTTGAATCAAACACCAGTCTCTGGACCTCTGAGAGCGAGAGAGGGGGAGAGAGAAGACATATAGAGATAGATCGAGAGCAAGGGAAGATTTGGAAAACCAGACGGACAAAGAGAGACAGGTGTGGAGGTGGATGGATATTGGAGTCTTCAAAGCATTTCTATTTGTTAAAAGGTCAAACTTTTCAGACAGAGGAAGTCACGAGGCTGGTAGAGCCGAGTCATTTAGCAGCACTTTCTTAAGAAAGACAACCATTATGCATCCGTCTACACGTTCACTCACTTTGCTTTCCGAATGTTCATTGTAATACAGAATGCCATTACTTCACTAATGATATTTCACATATCTGTACAAAATCTGTGCAAAATGGATGCAAATCCACCACCAGATATACAAGTCTGCTGTTGCATGTCAGTTGTAATATCATTCTGGATTTTTCGATCCATCTAACCAAGGTTTTGGTCTAATGCTTCCAAAGCAGGGGAAATATGGGGATGTCAGTGTTTTCCGGATGATTCCGGAATGATTTCCAGGACCGGAATTCTATGAATGAGAAATCAGGTGGGAGAATTCTTCACAAAACTCTGGAGAGATGGGAGATTTGTTAACGGTGCGCACGGCTACACCGGGAGAAGAGCCGATTGAGATTTTGCCCGTTTTTTCCCCGCTGGAGAAAAGCATGTGTGTGTGTAACTGTTTTTGGTGGGGTGTATGTATGTACCTGTTTTTGGTGGGGTGTGTGTGTGTATCTGTTTTTGGTGGGGTGTGTGTATGTATCTGTTTTTGGTGGGGTGTGTGTGTGTATCTGTTTTTGGTGGGGTGTATGTATGTATCTGTTTTTGGTGGGGTGTATGTATGTATCTGTTTTTGGTGGGGTGTGTGTGTGTGTATGTATCTGTTTTTGGTGGGGTGTGTGTATGTATCTGTTTTTGGTGGGGTGTGTGTGTGTATCTGTTTTTGGTGGGGTGTGTGTGTGTGTATCTGTTTTTGGTGGGGTGTGTGTGTGTGTATCTGTTTTTGGTGGGGTGTGTGTGTGTATCTGTTTTTGGTGGGGTGTGTGTGTGTATCTGTTTTTGGTGGGGTGTGTATGTATCTGTTTTTGGTGGGGTGTATGTATGTATCTGTTTTTGGTGGGGTGTGTGTATGTATCTGTTTTTGGTGGGGTGTGTGTGTGTATCTGTTTTTGGTGGGGTGTATGTATGTATCTGTTTTTGGTGGGGTGTGTGTGTGTATCTGTTTTTGGTGGGGTGTGTGTGTATGTATCTGATTTTGGTGGGGGGTGGGTATGTATCTGTTTTTGGTGGGGTGTGTGTGTGTGTGTCTGTTTTTGGTGGTGTGTGTGTGTGTGTATCTGTTTTTGGTGGTGTGTGTGTGTGTATCTGTTTTTGGTGGGGTGTATGTATGTATCTGTTTTTGGTGGGGTGTATGTATGTATCTGTTTTTGGTGGGGTGTGTGTATGTATCTGTTTTTGGTGGTGTGTGTGTGTGTATCTGTTTTTTGGTGGGGTGTGTGTGTGTATCTGTTTTTGGTGGGGTGTGTGTGTGTATCTGTTTTTGGTGGGGTGTGTGTGTGTATCTGTTTTTGGTGGGGTGTATGTATGTATCTGTTTTTGGTGGGGTGTGTGTGTGTATCTGTTTTTGGTGGGGTGTATGTATGTATCTGTTTTTGGTGGGGTGTGTGTATGTATCTGTTTTTGGTGGGGTGTATGTGTGTATCTGTTTTTGGTGGGGTGTATGTATGTATCTGTTTTTGGTGGGGTGTGTGTATGTATCTGTTTTTGGTGGGGTGTGTGTGTGTGTATCTGTTTTTGGTGGGGTGTGTGTATGTATCTGTTTTTGGTGGGGTGTGTGTGTGTATCTGTTTTTGGTGGGGTGTGTGTGTATCTGTTTTTGGTGGGGTGTGTGTGTGTGTGTCTGTTTTTGGTGGGGTGTATGTGTGTATCTGTTTTTGGTGGGGTGTGTGTATGTATCTGTTTTTGGTGGGGTGTGTGTATGTATCTGTTTTTGGTGGGGTGTGTGTGTGTATCTGTTTTTGGTGGGGTGTGTGTGTGTGTCTGTTTTTGGTGGGGTGTGTGTGTGTATCTGTTTTTGGTGGGGTGTATGTGTGTATCTGTTTTTGGTGGGGTGTATGTATGTATCTGTTTTTGGTGGGGGGTGTGTGTTTTTCTGTTTTTGGTGGGGTGTGTGTGTGTATCTGTTTTTGGTGGGGTGTATGTGTGTATCTGTTTTTGGTGGGGTGTATGTGTGTATCTGTTTTTGGTGGGGTGTGTGTGTGTATCTGTTTTTGGTGGGGTGTATGTATGTATCTGTTTTTGGTGGGGGGTGTGTGTGTATCTGTTTTTGGTGGGGTGTGTGTGTGTATCTGTTTTTGGTGGGGTGTATGTATGTATCTGTTTTTGGTGGGGTGTGTGTATGTATCTGTTTTTGGTGGTGTGTGTGTGTGTATCTGTTTTTTGGTGGGGTGTGTGTGTGTATCTGTTTTTGGTGGGGTGTATGTGTGTATCTGTTTTTGGTGGGGTGTATGTATGTATCTGTTTTTGGTGGGGTGTGTGTATGTATCTGTTTTTGGTGGTGTGTGTGTGTGTATCTGTTTTTTGGTGGGGTGTGTGTGTGTATATGTTTTTGGTGGGGTGTGTGTGTGTATCTGTTTTTGGTGGGGTGTGTGTGTGTATCTGTTTTTGGTGGGGTGTATGTGTGTATCTGTTTTTGGTGGGGTGTATGTGTGTATCTGTTTTTGGTGGGGGGTGTATGTATCTGTTTTTGGTGGGGTGTGTGTATGTATCTGTTTTTGGTGGGGTGTGTGTATGTATCTGTTTTTGGTGGGGTGTGTGTGTGTATCTGTTTTTGGTGGGGTGTGTATGTGTATCTGTTTTTGGTGGGGTGTATGTGTGTATCTGTTTTTGGTGGGGGGTGTATGTATCTGTTTTTGGTGGGGTGTGTGTGTGTATCTGTTTTTGGTGGGGTGTATGTATGTATCTGTTTTTGGTGGGGGGTGTATGTATCTG
>NC_052314.1:60417657-60435157 GCF_016432855.1 Salvelinus namaycush
ACAACAAAACCCCAACAACAACAACAACAGCAAAAACAACAACAACCACAACCAAAACCACAACAACAACAACCACAACAACAACCACAACAAAACCCCAACAACAACAACAACAGCAAAAACAACAACAACCACAACAACCAAAACAAAACCCCAACAACAACAACAACAGCAAAAACCACAACAACAACAACAACAACCACAACAACCAAAACAAAACCCCAACAACAACAACAACCAAAACCGCAACAACAATCATGTCAACTTCTCCAGGGCGGTTCAAGGCCACTATTGATTTCAGCACTTTTCACAAATCATACCCAGTTGTGATTGGTCCATTCTCAGTGTTTGACGCACACTGTGTTGCTGTCCTCCTTTTCTCTGCTATTTTTGCATTTCTGTTGTTGTCAGTCCTGACTTTGTTTTTCACCCGAAAATAAAGTATCCCCAAAGCAACACAGCCCAGTAAAATACTTGAACACAATCAAATGTTTATTTGATAGACAAACATACAACAATGAACTTTCCTAGTCAGCAAGAGAGAAAGAACAAACGCGAAACAGAGCGAGAAATAGGAACTCACTCCTCGCATAAAATAGTCTAGCATCTAAATGTTGAATTTAAAAGTTGGCCACGATAGGAAGAAGTCATGCATTTCTCTCCCATCTCCCAGTTACACAACTGATGACATAACCAGTAAACGTGATCTCTTTCCTCCCAGGTCTCTTTGTATATCCAATGTGTCTGAAAGTGTTACTCTGTTTATGTGAAAAGCAATGCAAAGTATTTATGGGTGGCTGGGGAGGACGAGAGTGTTTTCAGAAGTGGGGGGAGAGAGATAGAAAGAGAGAGCGAGAGAAGGGGGGGGAGAGAGAGGAAGGGATGAGAGAGAGAAAGAGGGGGGGGGAGAGAGGGAGGGATGAGAGAGCGAGAGAAAGAGAGAGAGGGGGGTGAGAGAGAGAAAGAGAGGGGGAGAGAAGGGGGGGAGAGAGAGGGGAAGGGATGAGAGAGAGAAAGAGAGGGGGGAGAGAGGGAGGGATGAGAGAGAGAGAGAGAGAGAGAGAGGGGAGGGGTGAGGAATGAGAGAGAGAGAGATCGAGAGAGAGAGAGAGGAAGGGATGAGAGAGAGAAAGAGAGGGGGAGAGAGAGAGGGAGGGATGAGAGAGGGGGGGGGTGAGGAATGAGAGAGAGAGAGATCGAGAGAGAGAGGGAGGGGGAGGAGGAGGAGAGAGCAAGAGAGCGGTGAGAGACAGAGAGAAGATAGAGAGAAGGGGGAGAGGAAAAGTGTTCAGAACAAGACGCTTACTATATATTTGGCATCTCCAGAGTCTGAGGTGTTAACCCCAAACATCCCTTCACCTACAGTAGCACTGTATAACAAGGGGATGGGCTTAAGACATGTGACAGTGTACGTGTGTGTGTATGTGTGTGTGTGTGTGTGTGTGTGTGTGTGCGTGCGTGCGTGTGTGTGTTGGCCTATCTACCATCGACCCTCTCCATCCATCCAAGTGGGGTCTTCAATAATTAAGAGCAGGTTGGCAGAGAGGGATGGGGAGAGTGTGTGAGAGATGTAGAGCGAGAGAGAGAGAGAGCGAGAGAGAGAGAGAGAGAGAGAGAGAGAGAGAGAGAGAGACGGAGAAATGTAGTGTGTTAGAGAATTAGAGAGAGAGAGAGAGAGATAGAGAAAGACGTGAAAGCACGTTCATTTAGAGATAAGAAAAATCCCCCTACATAGTGCACTATATCACTGGTCAAAAGCAGTGCACTATATACAGTTGAAGTCAGAAGTTTACATACACCTTAGCCAAATACATTTAAACTCAGTTTTTCACAGTTCCTGACATTTAATCCAAGTAAAAATTCCCTGTCTTAGGTCAGTTAGGATCACCACTTTATTTTAAGAATGTGAAATGTCAGAATAATAGTAGAGAGCATGATTTATTTCAGCTTTTATTTCTTTCATCGCATTTCCAGTGGGTCCGACGTTTACATACACTCAATTAGTATTTTGTAGCATTGCCTTTAAATTGTTTAACTTGGGACAAACGTTTCGGGTAGCCTTCCACCAGCTTCTCACAATAAGTTGGGGGAATTTTGGCCCATTCCTCCTGACAGAGCTGGTGTAACTGAGTCAGGTTTGTAGGCCTCCTTGCTAGCACACGCTTTTTCAGTTCTGCCCACAAATGTTCTATGGGATTGAGGTCAGGGCTTTGTGATGGCCACTCCAATACCTTGACTTTGTTGTCCTTAAGCCATTTTGCCACAACTTTGGAAGTATGCTTGGGGTCATTGTCCATTTAGAAGACCCATTTGCGACCAAGCTTTAACTTCCTGACTGATGTCTTGAGATGTTGCTTCAATATATCCACATCATTTTCCTATCTCATGATGCCATCTATTTTGTGAAGTGCACCCAGTCCCTCCTGCAGCAAAGCACCCCCACAACATGATGCTGCCACCCCCGTGCTTCACGGTTGGGATGGTGTTCTTCGGCTTGCAAGCCTCCCCCTTTTTCCTCCAAACATAACGATGGTCATTATGGCCAAACAGTTCTATTTTTGTTTCATCAGACCAGAGGACATTTCTCCAAAAAGTACGATCTTTGTCCCCATGTGCAGTTGCAAAACGTAGTCTGGCTTTTTTATGGTGGTTTTGGAGCAGTGGCTTCTTACTTGCTGAGCGGCCTTTCAGGTTATGTCGATAAAGGACTTTTACTGTGGATATAGATACTTTTGTACCTGTTTCCTCCAGCATCTTCACAAGGTCCTTTGCTGTTGTTCTGGGATTGATTTGCACTTTTCGTACCAAAGTACGTTCATCTCTAGGAGGCACAACGCATCTCCTTCCTGAGCGGTATGACGGCTGCCTGGTCCCATGTTGTATATATTTTTGTACTATTGTTTGTACAGATGAACGTGGTACCTTCAGGTGTTTGGAAATTGCTGCCAAGGATGAACCAGATTTGTGAAGGTCTACAATTTTTTTTCTGAGGTCTTGGCTGATTTCTTTTGATTTTCCCATGATGTCAAGCAAAGAGGCACTGAGTTTGAAGGTAGGCCTTGAAATACATCCACAGGTACATCTCCAATTGACTCAAATGATGTCAATTAGCCTATCAGAAGCTTCTAAAGCCATGACATCATTTTCTGGAATTTTCCAAGCTGTTTAAAGGCACAGTCAACTTAGCGTATGTAAACTTCTGACCCACTGGAATTGTGATACAGTGAATTATAAGTGAAATAATCTGTCTGTAAACAATTGTTGAAAAAATTACTTGTGTCATGCACAAAGTAGATGTCCTAACCGACTTGCCAAAACTATAGTTTGTTAACAAGAAATGTGTGGAGTGGTTGAAGAACGAGTTTTAATGACTTCAACCTAAGTGTATGTAAACTTCCGACTTCAACTGTAGGTAACATGGTGCCATTTGAGGTGCAGCCACTGTCAGAGTGTGTTGGTTATTCATGACTCTAATATACTGTCTATTGGTCCTCCTCAACCTTAAAGCTACAGGCATTTGGTGACAGGAAAGTCATAGTCCTTTGTGCCGAAGTACCATACAAGCATGGTTGGTGTGTGTCTGCGTGTTTTATGTGTGTGTGTGTGTGTGTGTGTGTGTGTGTGTGTGTGTGTGTGTGTGTGTGTGTGTGTGTGTGTGTGTGTGTGTGTGTGTGTGTGTGTGTGTGTGTGTGTGTTTGTTTGTGCAAAAGCTTTCATTATCGGGCCATAGAGTTGAGCCATAATATAATACATGCTTGAAATAAGATAGTCAAATTAAAGATGCACTCCGGGATCTTAAGCACAATAAATTCCTAACATATTGCACGAATGAAACTTGTAATATATCATACAAATTGCAAAATTCATAACATATCGCACATAATTGGATGACGTAGTACACAAAAAACACTTTAGGCTTGTGAGCACCACTTTCAAAACTACTGGCTGAAATTATACACAAGTTAGAGAGTTCATCTTTAAGTGTGTGTGTGTGTGTTTTAAAGTTAGTGTGTGTTAGTGTGTGTGTGTTTTAAAGTTAGTGTGTGTTTGTGTGTGTTTTAAAGTTAGTGTGTGTGTGTTTTAAAGTTAGTAGTGTGTGTGTGTGTGTGTGCGTGTGTGCGTGCGTGCGTGAGTGTTTTAAAGTTAGTGTGTGTTAGTATGTGTGTGTCGCAAATCTCCTTGTAACTGTCTTTATGGTCTCATGAATTCTTCATTAAAGGTCTTTCACCTCATTATCAGGACTGACTCCGTATGGGGCGACCACTGAGTAAGCATGTGTGTGTTTTTCCATCACTACAGAAACAGATAATGAGGTTTGTAGAAAGACAACAGTGTCCTTCTCCACCAACGTATTCAGATAAAAGGCTACAGAGAAACTCAATCTGAGGGTGGATGGTAATGATTGTCCCCTACAGGAAGCCGTAGAGATTAGCGCTCCATATTTTACCATAACTTAGCTTTGGTCGGCGAGGCGCCCTACTGTGGTTCTGGTCGGGACATAAATGTTGGAATGAGTGGCGCTGGGGCTGAGTGTGTATGCACGCCACTGCACGCACGGACACACACACACACACACACACACACACACACACACACACACACACACACACACACACACACACACACACACACACACACACACACACACACACACACAGCCCGCTGACACCCCACTGACACAGCAACCATTTCCTGCTGGGTTGGATTCCATCATTAGCTTTCTGGTAGGAAGAGAACGGGTTGTTGTCGCTGCACTGAACAGGTCATTCAGGGTCTTTCTTCCTTCATTTCAAGCCTACTGGGCAACATGACATATTAATAATGTCTCTTCCTTGGTGAGGATGAGGTTATGGGAATCACTGGCGGTTCAGAATAGCGGATGTGGAGGCAAAGGGTTTGTATTCTGTGAGTCCTAGTGTGTGTGTGTGTGTGTGTGTGTGTGTGTGTGTGTGTGTGTGTGTGTGTGTGTGTGTGTGTGTGTGTGTGTGTGTGTGTGTGTGTGTGTGTGTACTCCGAGCATAATACGTGTGTGGAAGAAAGAGAGAGCACTGCATGCACTTATGTATGTGTGAATGTGTGTGTGTGAATGAGTGTGTGTGCGCGAGTGCGTCCTCCCTCACCCTATCCGAGTGACGGACAGGCCCAGAGGCCCATTAGCCGCTGTATTGACAGAGGGGGAGTACTGCTCAAGTGCTGCTAAGTGGATAGCAGACAGGTAACATGGCAGCATCCATCTAGTCGGTCTCTAAGCCTCACAGCTCTATAGTCCACACTGAGGTGTGAGGGCTTCCTGTTCTGTTCTGGACAGCTGCAGGGCTAGATCCATCAGTCTGGACTGACCACTAAAGACGGTCAACTGGGCTTACTGTTCCTACCCACTGTGTGTGTGTGTGTGTGTCTGCAGGCGAAAGAGAGAGTCCAGTTATCTAGCTACTACACAAAAATACAGGTCTATTGTTTGCAAGTGTGTCTGAATCAAAATGATTAATTTCCCTCCATTTCTCTCTCCCTCGGCGAGCGGTATCGATGCACCAAGTCTGGAACCAACCATGTCCCTGAACAGCTTCTACCCCCAAAGCCATACGACTGCTAAATAGTTAAACAGCTACCCAGACTATCTGTATTGACCCTTTCTGCACTGACTTTTTTTGTTACTCATCACATACGCTGCTGCTACTATTTATTATCTGTCACTTTATTCCTAGTTATATGTACATTTCAACCTCAATTACCTCGTACCACTACACATCAACTCAGTACTGGTACCCCTTGTATATAGTCAAGTCATCATTCCTCATTGTGTATCTATTATTACTTTGATTATCACGTGTTTTACGTTCTATTATTTCTCTATTTTATTTCTCTCTGCATTGTTGAGAAGGGCCGTAAGTGAGCATTTCACTGTTAGCCTACAGCTGTTGTTTATGAATCCTGTGATAAACAACATGTGATTTGTCTCTCTCTACAGCAGAGATCCAACAGAGTGGATGAGGGGGCAGAGAGTTCCTTCCCGCTATAGCTGAATGTAGTGCATGGTGAATACTAATACAATCAGATCTCTCTCTCACACACACACACACGCCTTCTCTATGAGCAATAGCTGTGGCATTTGCTATCTATCACAGCTAGTCATAACAACTGGATAGAGGCATCGGGGTACTTTGGCAACACACTCCTGTGTGTGTGTGTGTGTGTGTGTGTGTGTGTGTGTGTGTGTGTGTGTGTGTGTGTGTGTGTGTGTGTGTGTGTGTGTGTGTGTGTGTGTGTCAACAATACTCCTCCGCGCCAGCTGGAAACTGAAACTATTCAGGGTTTATAATCAAAGGCTGAGCAATCACTGTGCTTGTTTAAGGCTGAGCGTATCCAATGGCATTGATAGGAAACGCTATCGCTATCAGATTGGCATTTACAGCGCTGTCGAAGGAATGTAAACTAAAGCAGAGCGGAAGAGAGCCCTGGGGCCTCAGCGATAGACAGCTGTGGTTGGTTACTGCTTTGTCTGAACCTTATGTACCCATTTCATGTGGTAGATGCTAGATTTGGGGGGTGTGTGGTTTTAAAACATTGGAGTTTGTCACCTGAGGTAACCTTACAGTGTGCGATGGTTACTGAATGGTTACCCAATTTACTTTCACAGCTGATCCAAAAGGTTACCTACAGTTGAAGTCGGGAAGTTTACATACACTTAGGTTGGAGTCATTAAAACAACTCCACAAATGTCTTGTTAACAAACTATAGTTTTGGCAAGTTGGTTATGACATCTACTTTGTGCATGACACAAGTCATTTTTCCAACAATTGTTTACAGACAGATTATTTCACTTATAATTCACTGTATCACAATTCCAGTGGGTCAGAAGTTTACATACACTAAGTTGACTGCGCCTCTGAACAGGTTGGAAAATTCCAGAAAATGATGTCATGGCTTTAGAAGCTTCTGATAAGCTAATTGACATCATTTGAGTCAATTGGAGACGTACCTGTGGATGTATTTCAAGGCCTACCTTCAAACGCAGTGCCTCTTTAATTGACATCATGGGAAAATCAAAAGAAATCAGCCAAGACCTCCTCAAGTCTGGTTCATCCTTGGGAGCAATTTACAAACACCTGAAGGTACCACGTTCATCTGTACAAACAAGTATAAACACCATGGGACCAAGCAGCTGTCATACCGCTCAGGAAGGAGATGCGTTCTGTCTCCTAGAGATGAACATACTTTGGTGCGAAAAGTGCAAATCAATCCCAGAACAACAGCAAAGGACCATGTGAAGATGCTGGAGGAAACAGGTACAAAAGTATCTATATCCACAGTAAAACGAGTCCTATATCAACATAACCTGAAAGGCCGCTCAGCAAGGAAGAAGCCACTGCTCTAAAACCACCATAAAAAAAGCCAGACTACGTTTTGCAACTGCACATGGGGACAAAGATTGTACTTTTTGGAGAAATGTCCTCTGGTCTGATGTTGTGGGGGTGCTTTTCTGCAGGAGGGACTGGGTGCACTTCACAAAATAGATCGCAACATGAGGTAGGAAAATGATGTGGATGTATTGAAGCAACATCGCAAGACATCAGTCAGGAAGTTAAAGCTTGGTCGCAAATGGGTCTACCAAAAGGACAATGACCCCAAGCATACTTCCAAAGTTGTGGCAAAATAGCTTAAGGACAACAAAGTCAAGATATTGGAGTGGCCATCACAAAGCCCTGACCTCAATCCTATAGAAAATGTGTGGGCAGAACTGAAAAAGCGTGTGCGAGCAAGGAGGCCTACAAACCTGACTCAGTTACACCAGCTCTGTCAGGAGGAATGGGCCAAAATTCACCCAACTTATTGTGGGAAGCTTGTGGAAGGCTACCCGGAACGTTTGACCCAAGTTAAACAATTTAAAGGCAATACTACCAACTACTAATTGAGTGTATGTAAACTTCTGACCCACTGGGAATGTGATGAAAGAAATAAAAGCTGAAATAAATCATGCTCTCTATTATTATTCTGACATTTCACATTCTTAAAATAAAGTGGTGATCCTAACTGACCTAAGACGGAATTTTTACTTGGATTAAATGTCAGGAATTGTGAAAAACTGAGTTTAAATGTATTTGGCTAAGGTGTATGTTAACTTCCGACTTCAACTGTACATATGTTCAATCTTAATTTGACCAGTATTGTCGCAGCAAAATAATCCTACAGCAACAGAATTTTTAGTCCATCATTTTGATTGAAAAAGGCTACATGAAAAGTGCAATACTGTTAATGTAACCACGTGTTCGTGTGGGTTTTCAGTGAATTTATGTCAATCGTGTAGCTCGTCTGCATTCAGGAAGATTTGCAGTCACAAAAGAGTGTTCAAATTAAGATCCTACATCTGTATAAGGTATCCACTACAGAGTGAGTGTGTGTGTAGGTGTATACACTGTAGCAGTACTATCCTACCTATGCAATAGCAGAGCAGGACAGACAGCAGGACGGACAGTCCCACGGCGCTGAGAGCAGTGCATCTCCAGGAGCAGTACTTGGAGGACTTCTTAAACTTGAAGGCGGAGCGGGAGAGGGTGTTTCTGGGTAGGGGCCGTGTGGGCGGCGAGTAGACGGAGCCCGTTGCCATGGTGTAGCCTGGAGTAGCCGTGCTGAACAGAGGGGTCGTGCCGGTGCCTGTCTTGAAGAGGAAGTGCCTGGAGAAGAGGAGAGGAGAGAGAGAAATAAAGAGAGAGGGAGAAGAAGGGTGAGAATGGAGACTGGACAAAGTAGGAGATTAAATGGAACTACATCGGGTACAAAGTTCTAGCCTGGTCCCAGATCTGTCTGTGCTGTATAGCCAACTCGTATATAATGGTCATTATTTGGCAAGATCGCATAAACAGATCTGGGACCAGGTTCCAGTTTAAAACACAAACAAAGTAACAGCTACAGTAGCAAATGAACTAGACAGTTAGTAGAAACAACAAACAAACAAACACTTGAAGGCCTGTGAAGTCAAAGCATTCCAAAAATGTTATGGAAAGACATACAAGGACTGCTGTTTTCTTTGTTTAATAAAACATCACCTTCCTGCAGTACAAGTAGGATTGCCTAAGAGACCAGCTGGCTTGAGGTAATTACCAAAGTCAGCTATTTCAATCAAATTAATTAGTGTGTGTGTTTCTACTGGAGACAGTGTGTGTGTGTGTGTGTGTGTGTGTGTGTGTGTGTGTCATTTCTCATTGATTGAACCAGGGAGCAAGCCAGAGGACAGAGGGTTTCACTCTAGTTTCCAATCAGACCCTGGAGTGTGTGTGAGGGTGCTTTACTGTGTGTGTGTGTGTGTGTGAGAGAGAGAGAGAGAGAGAGAGAAAGAGAGGGTGCGTGAATGCCCTTGTTTGTGTGCGTGTGTGTGCAATTTGAATGAGAGTATGTGCATACATGCATGTGTGTGTGTGGTGTGTGTGATTGCGCACCCTCACACACACGATCACACACCACACACACATGCAGGTAAAGCTGTTTCTCTGATTGTGAAGTAGATCTCAGTACATAAAACATTGAGTAAGAGAGAGAAAGACACAGTGAGACGGAGAGAGAGAGAGCTAGAGAGAGAGAGAGAGAGAGAGAGTTAGACAGAGAGAGAGAGATAGAGGAGAGAGAGAGAGCGAGAGAGAGAGAGAGAGAGAGAGAGAGAGAGAGAGAGAGAGAGAGAGAGAGAGAGAGAGAGAGAGAGAGACTCCAGAGGCACAGTGAGCATCAGTACATTTTACTGAACACAACATTCTGTTGTTGAACGTTTCTTGTGTGGGGCTGTCAGAGAGAGTTAGAGAGAGAGAGATAAATATAAAATAATTAGAGAGTGTCATTTCCCCAAATTTGAAATCCTTATTCAAGGTATCAAAGACCTCTCTGATGAGAATAGGCTACCCGTCCTGTTGGGGGAGGACGCAGAGAGCTGTGGGTTGGCAGCGCACTGCATTGCTGCCTGCCATAAGATGAGGGACAGTGTCTGACAGACCAATCAACCTGCACATGTCCTCTACTGTATGTTTATTGTTATTGTTCAATGTATGGTTATTTGACCCTTGATTATTGTTGTTACTGTTGTCCCGTTGACAATTTTGATTCTTATTACCTTAATATTGTAAATATCCAAAGTAAGCTTTGGCAATATGTACATTGTTACGTCATGCCAATAAAGCAAATTGAATTGAGAGAGAGAGAGAGAGAGAGAGAGAGAGAGAGAGAGAGAGAGAGAGAGAGAGAGAGAGAGAGAGAGAGACAGAGAGAGACAGAGAGAGACAGAGAGAGACAGAGAGAGAGAGAGAGAGAGACAGACAGAGAGAGAGAGAGAGACAGAGAGAGAGAGAGAGAGAGAGAGAGAGAGAGAGAGAGAGAGAGAGAGAGAGAGAGAGAGAGAGAGAGAGAGGGTGGGTGGGTGGGTGGGTGGGTGGGTGGGTCGATTTAAGTTGTAGTTCTACACCCCGAGGGACAGGGATAAGTGTCGGAGTAGCAGAAAGAACGGATATTAAAACCAGGGAAGTGATTACTTAACACTTAAAAAATCCCTCAGAGACGAGGTGTTCGTCTTTAATTTAGTTTGCCACTTCCTCGAGGAAGTAGCTCTCCCTCACAACTAAACAACTAAAAGCCAACAAAGTGCGGGCCAGAAATGATAAACCCATCCCTGTATGTTTTTCAAATGTAAGCTTCATCCCTCCCCCTTTTTCACTCGCCAACCATGCCAAAGCCCAATTTGAATCAGCAAACAGAAAGGCCAAGGTAAGCAATTCTCCAAAACAGGATTGGATTAATAGTGTCTTTTGTCTTTCTTTAGACAAGCACACTGACAAGAATGAACCATCATGGAGACATTAAACAACCATGGAGACATCAGACAATGGGACAAACAGAGCTGATTCTCGCTGTGATAACCAGCCAGACAACACTGAGCCTTCCATCCGGTTACATGGTAACGTCTTGCTGCTGTGACACACTGGGTGAAGTACGGGATAGGATTGAGGGAATCTATGTGAGAGGGTTGGTAGACCCAAGAAGGCAGTAGCTATACAAAGGCTTGCATCCCGGTGGCATTACAATACGACCATAAGGCATGCTTTCTACCCAGTGTCCCGTCTTACAGTGTGTTACCAATAAAGTTTTTAAAAAATTGTTGGATTTAATTTTTTTTTTTTTTTTACATGGGATTGGACATGTGCTTGATGCTAATCCCTCTGTGTGTGTTTGTATTCGGCTCAGTGTTGCCAGGGGTTACACGGCGGCTGGGGTTTGGCACCATGCGTAGAGGAGGACGACAAGCGGAGGGGATGGACACTCAGAGAGACTGAGATGGAGGCACGTACCCATCCCCATAGGCGCCTTCGTGGCACGCGGGAGGGAACACATCCATCTCTATCAGGTTGTCATGCCCGTTTTCCAGAACGGCTTGCTTTGCTAATTTTCTACATGAGGGAGATGGAGATACCAGAGACATAACACAATTAGAGACGTGTGTGAGTGTGTGTGAGTGTGTGTGAGTGTGCGTGTGTGTGTGCGTGTGCGTGTGCGTGTGCGTGTGTGTGTGTGTGTGTGTGTGTGTGTGTGATCAAAGTGTATTAGTATACAACACAATTAGAGAGAAGGGAAGACTTGAGGAGATCAGTGTTATTGCCGACGTTATTCGTTTTGGCAGCCAGACACGTCGACACACACAGAGCAATGGGGAGATAGTCCCCCTGCGGACCTGTCTAGCAGACAGGTGTCACACAGACACACACAGCATGCAGGGTTGGAAAAACACGGGCACACGCAGTTGCGTAAGGACACACACTCAGATTAGGTCCCAAAAGCACACACTCAGCCACCTGAGCATGCACACAGGCGCACACACAGGCACACCTACACACACACACACACACACACACACACACACACACACACACACACACACACACACACACACACACACACACACACACACACACACACACACACACACACACACACACACACACACACACACACACACACATTCAATATACAAGCCGAAGCCCTCGATCCAGAGAAGTGACACGTTCTAATTTCATTTCTATCTCTTTGTGTATTTTTCACTTTCACTTCTCTTTCACCTCCTCCCTCCATTTCCACAGCGGAGGAGAGGAGAGGGGGATAGATAAACGTGTGATGATGAAAAGAGACAGTGGCGGTGCGATCTGAGATGGAGGGCCTCGGAGGGAGGAGACAAGAGGAGTCTTTTATTCCCTCCATAAAGCAGGCTGTTTATGGCGACGCTGGCAGAGTCAATGTGTTCAATTGAGTTGTGGATAACCCTGTTATATAACCCTGCTATAGGCTCTTACATACCCCTCTCCTCTCTCTCTCTCTCTCTGTACTAGTGGTGAGAACAGCCAATAAAATATACTGGAGCCAAACCAGAACAATAGTATTTTACATGCTATTAGAGGGATAATAAGTCTCTCTATTTCTCGTGTTACATGTTCTAAATATTTTTTATTAGTTATCCTATTTGATATTGATCACTGCACTGTTGGGTAGGGCTTGCAAGTTAAGCATTTCGCTGTACTTATGCATGTGACAAATAAAACTTGAAACTCCTTCTTCCTCTCCACCTCTCGCTCTCTCGCTCTCTCTGATGAATTGTCCAGTTATGTCTTGACCACACATACCCTGACCTTAGTGACCTGTGCATCATGGCAACGTAGCCCTCCAGCCCTGACTGACCCTACTGACCTGGCCAAATGGAGATAGAACTGCTCTCTCCAGTCCCATCTCACCGCGGTGCACCACTCCAACGTCACGCCACAACACTGAGGGAGTGTGTGTTGAAAAGAGTGTGTAAGCGCTTACTCAGATTTTGTATTTCCTTGTATTGGTTCCTTGTATAGATTTAGGTGCCTTAAATGCACTTTAAATCACGTTTTATTTTGTTTGCTATTTCCAGATTGATGTAACACTTAAGTACGGTGTCCTACAGGTATAAATGTTTGTCTAAAACGGTATAGTCAGTGAGCTCGTTTGTTTGGCTGTTGGTTTTTTAAATTATTTTAGCGTTCACACATTGTTTTAGCGTACTGTAAAGCATTTAGCTCTCCAGGGTGCGTGACTCTCTCTCTCTCTCTGTGTGTGTGTGTGTGTGTTTACTACCCATTTGTCTTCTTAGACTTGATTTATATTACCCGTACATACACTACATTGGATATGCGATAGGCACTTCAGTATTATTTATGACCTTATCAAATTGCCAGGTGTCTGGATTGCATGGTTTATGTGCAACACATTCCAATGATATATTTCATATTTCATTTTGTGGAAAAGGGAGAGAGAGAGAGAGGTGGAGAGAAAAAAAGAGAGAGGTATTTAGAAAAAAAGTCATACTTCAAATGGAAAATCGAATATGTTTGTTTAAAAAACAATGTGAGCGTTCTTATCAATCTCCTAATTAAAAAAACAATTCATTCGAATGAAAACGGATTCTGCGTTTATGGGAAGAAATTGGGATACTTTTTAATTGAATTTAGCTACCTTATCCAGTTCAAAAGGCTCCTTTCAACCAAAACATTATCTTTGTTCGCTCGTATCAGTGAAAAGATAGATAGAGACGAAGTCTACATGGAAACGTGGCTGCATATAAAAACGTTTTGAAACTGTAATTAAATATTCGGATTAAAAAACCTGACAATGATAATAAAATCTTGACAAAGTTCAATGACTTCTTCCATGAGTATTGAAATCAAACGGCAACAGAGGATAGATATAATTGCTCTATCCATTCGATAGCATCTCTGTGCCCGATACCTACACTACGGGGCCGAAAGGGTTTCGCAGTGCTATGATAGTGGGCCAGCCATAACCAGTTTCCTTTGGCATAATGGACTTGTAGAGTGACTGCGAGAGCAAAGGCATGCATGTGGCGGGGGCCACCATTGTTAATTGACTGGAGGTGGCGTGACGCTGAGCAGCATTACTATGCTAATCCCCCCATATCTCCTTCCACATCTCCAGAGCTCTCCAACAATGGGTCGAGGAGAGAGACGCTAACATAAGCATGTGGCCATAGAGACAATAATATTAGCGTTAGCATGTTGACATATATAAGCTATGTAAGCGTTAGCACAAGGCCATAGAGAATACACAGTTTGTTAGTATTAGCATGAGGGCATAAATAAGCTATATTAGCATTGATGTCATAAACACGCTAATGTTAGTGTTAGCATTGAATCCCCGAGCTGACAAGGTATAAATCTGTTGTTCTGCCCCTGAACAAGGCAGTTAACCCACTGTTCCCCGGTAGGCCGTCATTGTAAATAAGAATTTGTTCTTAACTGACTTGCCTACTAAAAATAAAGGTTAAATAAAATAAAATATAGATGATATGTTAACATTAGCAGGAGGATAGAAAAGCATTATTAGCATTAGCATGAGGCTATAGGGAAGACATGTTAGAATTAGCATGAGGCCATACTGTACAATAGCTAGAACTAGCAGGTTAGCTACGTCAACACATTCTATTGTTTTTTTCCCAGCGCATATACATTACATTGAAGGGAAGTTAATGCAACATGGCAGGCTCAGAGAAAAGACAAGAGGCTGAGCTACTTGGAGAAACTTAAAGGGGCGGGGGAATCATAGTTGTCGTGAAATCTAGGTGTTGAGTTGCAGACCGGGCTAATGAAAGCTGATCCAGGGAAAGAGAGGAGAAAGGGATGGAGCGGCAAAGGAGTGTGTGTGTGTGTGTTTGTCCATGAAATGTGTGTGTATGCATGTGTCTCTGTGTGTCTATGATGTGTGTGTGTGTGTGTGTGAGACAGGCATGGGAGGCTGTCTTCTGACACAACAGGTGAGAATGATAATGAGTCACGGATTGAGTGATGAGGGATTATCACCTCGGAATGAGACCTTTCACACTCCTCCCTCTCTCATCCTCCCATCTCTAATCTAACCCCCTCAAGTACACACACACCCCTGTTCTATCCCTTCATCTCTGCTCCATTCCGCGTCTCTCTCTCTCTCTCTCTCTCTCTCTCTCTCTACGTATCCTTCATCTTCCTCTCCACCCCTCCTTGTCCTCCACTCAGACCTCTGACATGCTATACCCATCCTTCTCTCATTCACAAAACAGCTCTCAAACACCTGGGCCTCCCCCTCCATCCATCCATCCACTTTTTGACTAATTTAAAACTCAAAATCTCTCCACTCTCATTATGTCCCTCTCCAAAATCATCACTTCACATGTTCATTATCCTGACATAAGTACTATCAATCCACAAAAAAAGTACTATGCAATCCACAAAGAAATACAAAAATGTAACATTAAAGCTAAAAGGTATTAATTTGATGACTACAGCCACAAAGCTGCAGGAGAGCACAGAGTCTGACATCATGGCTTGACTTGATTTAAAAAAATGTATTTAACCAAGCAAGTCAGTTAAGAACAAATTCTTATTTACAACGACGCCCTAGGAACAGTGGGTTAACTGCCTTGTTCAGGGGCAGAACGACAGATTTTGAATCTTTTTTGATCTAGCAACCTTTCGGTTACTGGCCCAAGGCTCTAACCACTAGGCTACCTACCACAGATGAACGAAAGAAAGAAAAGTGAAGAACCCCCCCCCCCCTCGTATCATCAGCTCCTTCCTATAGGTGTATGGCTCTATGCCAATGTCCATAATTGGCATTCATGGGATGGTGATGCTATAGCTTATGGCTCACAATGTTACCGGGGGCAAAATGTATTTAATCCCCCAGGCTGTATATATTTGTACAAACTTTATTAGCGAGTCGGCTCACGAACAGGACTGGAGAACATAGCCTACCTTGTGTTTCTAAAGATAGTTTGGGGCTGGTGAGGTCGGGGGCTGTGTGTGGGGGTTAGCTAAAGGCATACCACAGTTGGTGTGTGTTTAGTCTGAAGAGATTAACCTCAGTGTACATATGATATGGCGTCTGTCTGTCTCTTCTCTCTAGGAGCTATGAGTGTGTGTGTGTGCGTGTGTGTGCGTATGATTGTGCCTGTGTGTGTGCGTCTCTCTCGCTTTATGAGCTAAGGAGGAATATGGTGCAAAGAATTCAAGTAAGAGATACTTTAAATAAATGAGAGACTTTAAGAAGCAGTTGATCAAGCCATTACAATGGTGTTGGATCTAACTTTCTCATTTTCTCTACATGATAGTGGAATAATGTGTATTTGATGAAAAGCTTGTCTCTCTGATATTAACTGAGTGTTTAAATTAAATAACCCCTGGGCTGTACAGACTTGCCACTCAGACTGAAATCCAGCCAGTGAAGCCGAGATACGTTATGTGAAGTTATGGATCATAATTATGATTTGTATGCATGTCTGTAACACGGTACAAATAATTTATAGACATTTTTATTGCAGTGTTATCATTATTAATGTCATTTTGTACGATTTCAAATATAGGTAAAACATTCACATTGTTGATATTGCTGAATTAAAAACATGTTGTTGATATACTGTCATAATGAAAAGTGTAGTAAAATACAGTATATTGTCATCAAAAAGAGCAGTTAATCACTGTTGGAGATTATTGTCTTTCTGCAGGGGAAGTTTATAAAGCATTAGGTTTATGGCAAAGGCTTTAATTACAGTCTATTCTGGTAGACTGATAACAAGGAGACATTTAAGTGACACACACACACACACACACACACACACACACACACACACACACACACACACACACACATTTGTTTCCTAAATCAGGGTTGTCGATCACACCCTGCTTGGCCTTAGAGTTGTTGAAGTTGTGGTGTCAGGATTCTCCAATGTGGAAATGTGTGACGTGTGTGTGTGTCGGGGTATATAAGAAGCAATCCTTTTGTTATTATTCACTGACCATGCTGAGAGGACACACATAGGTGTGTATAGAGAGTTATTAATCTGCAGACGTGAGAGAGAGAGAGAGAGAGAGGTCTTTGAATGCATCAAGCACCACCATGTTAAGTGGTCGGTGACGTACACAGGTTCTAAGACTCGCTCTTAGAACCTCTCAGAGTGAACTGAAGCTCTCCGTCACTGAGTGGGACTTAAACCAGACTCTATACAAGATCTCAATAGGAGAAGACAATAGATGAAGTAGCAAAGATGATGGAACACTAGAACACTCAACACGGCTTTAGATGTAAATGGTGAAAGGAGCTAGCTAGC
The DNA here is from genome assembly GCF_016432855.1 of Salvelinus namaycush. NCBI lineage: Eukaryota > Metazoa > Chordata > Actinopteri > Salmoniformes > Salmonidae > Salvelinus > Salvelinus namaycush. The sequence goes on from NC_052314.1 coordinate 60,434,807, forward strand.
GTTAGCTATAGTGTCTCCTCAACAGGGCTTTAGAATGTATTTGGGGAAAAGAGCTAGCTAGCGTTAGCTATAGTGTCTCCTCAACAGGGCTTTAGATGTAATTGGTGAAAGGAGCTAGCTAGTGTTAGCTATAGTGTCTCCTCAACAGGGGTTTAGATGTAATTGGTGAAAGGAGCTAGCTAGCATTAGCTATAGTGTCTCCTCAACAGGGCTTTAGATGTAATTGGTGAAAGGAGCTAGCTAACGTTAGCTATAGTGTCTCCTCAACAGGGCTTTAGATGTAATTGGTGAAAGGAGCTAGCTAACGTTAGCTATAGTGTCTCCTCAACAGGGCTATAGATGTAATTGGTA
>NC_052314.1:60440157-60460157 GCF_016432855.1 Salvelinus namaycush
GGCCCTGCTGGTGGTGATTGGACGGTTGCTCTGTATAGGAGAGGACATAAGAGATGGGGAAGGGTTAGTGATTTGGGGTTTGATGGAGAAAGGAAAATACCTGTAACACAGTTAGTTACATGTTTGAGAAGATGACAGCCCCACACAAGAAACGTTCAACAGCAGAATGTTGTGTTCAGTAAAATGTACTGATGCTCACTGTGCCTCTGGAGTCTCTCTCTCACTCTCCCTCTCTCCCTCTCCCTCTCCCTCTCCCTCTCTCTCTCTCCCATATGCTACCATCCTGGGTAATTAATCATCCCACTTAAGTAAACCTATCTGGATGAGTGCAGGCATCATTACAACACAACATCTGGCTGCTATTACAACCCTACAATGATGGACTAAACCATTGAACACTCCTGCCCCCCCTTCTCCTCCCTCAGTACTGCTCGGTTTACCTCAGAGCCTGAAAGATGGCCGTTCTAATACCGACAACGTCTCAGAGATGATGATTACAGGCGGTTACACACGAGGAGGGGGGGGGGGGGGGGACTTGGGGAGACAAATGACAAAACCAGCCAGAGAACAACAGGTCACAGCGAACGTGGTTACAGGTTAGACCGCCTCTAATCTGCCCTCGGGGTTACAGTCTGAGAAGGCTAGTGGAATGAGCAGAGCGCAAACAAGGAGGTGGTGGCGGGAGGAGGGGATATTTCAGCGATCTTATTCTCCTAGAGTGGTGTTTAAATGAGGGCGGGGTTGAAGAGAGGAAGAAGAAGAGGAGGAGAAGACGAGGAGGGGAGATTCCAGATATTCTCCCAGCTCGCCGTGGACACCATCAGTGAGAGATCAACAGCAGACGTTTCATTACGGTTCTTAACTGAACGTTTCATATCTGATTACGAGGCTGGTAGAACTAATGACTTTCACAGCCCTGCAGTCTACCACGCTCTGCAGTGTTGTGGAGGCTCTTCTACAGAGTTATAGCAATTACCTCCTAACACACATTGCTGTCACACACACACACACACCACTCACACACTCTCATAAACAACCAACTGAAACAGTCATTATTATTCAAACTCCCACACAAATATTCACGGCAGACACACACACACACACACCCACACACACCGACACACACACACCGACACCAACACACACACACCACACACAGCGATAGTAAGGAAAAGAGCATAGATAGTGTTTTAATTCCGGGGTGCTGGGTTCCTGGCTTCAGATTCTAGTAGGGTGAGGCCGGGTGCTGCAGATTTTTCTAGTGCCCACGCCAATTCGTTGATATATATGTTGAAGCGGGTGAGGCTTAAGCTGCATCCCTGTCTCACCCCACGGCCCTGTGGGAAGAAATGTGTGTTTTTTGCCTATTTTAACCGCTCACTTGTTGTTTGTGTACATGGATTTTATAATGTTGTATGTTTTTCCCCCAACACCACTTTCCATCAATTTGTATAGCAGACCCTCATGCCAAATTGAGTCGAAGGCTTTTTTGAAATCAACAAAGCATGAGAAGACTTTGCCTTTGTTTTGGTTTGTTTGTTTGTCAATTAGGGTGTGCAGGGTGAATACGTGGTCTGTTGTACGGTAATTTAGTAAAAAGCCAATTTCACATTTGCTCAGTACATTGTTTTCACTAAGGAAATGTACAAGTCTGCTGTTAATGATAACGCAGAGGATTTTCCCAAGGTTGCTGTTGATGCATATCCCACGGTTGTTATTGTGGTCAAATTTGTCTCCACTTTTGTGGATTGGGGTGATCAGTCCTTGATTCCAAATATTGGGGAAGATGCCAGAGCTAAGGATGATGTTAAAGAGTTTTAGTATAGCCAATTGGAATTTCATTGAGGGTACCATCAACACCACATACCTTTTTGGGTTGGAGGATTTTTATTGTCTCTCTCTCTCGGTCTCTCTCTCTCTCGGTCTCTCTCTCTCGGTCTCTCGGTCTCTCTCTCTCGGTCTCTCGGTCTCTCTCTCTCGGTCTCTCTCTCTCTGTCTCTCTCCCTCTCTCGGTCTCTCTCCCTCTCTCGGTCTCTCTCCCTCTCTCGGTCTCTCTCCCTCTCGCTCTATGGAATCAGCACTGAGCTCGAGCTCTAGCTCCAGACCCAAATCCCCTTTACGTTGGTCCTGGATTACATACAAACCACTTGTAATACGAGACCCCGCTATCCTCCCAAACACCCCCCAAGCTATCCTCCCTCCCTGGGGAGCTTGATTCTTCACACCACTGCCAACTTCCTCTCTTCTCTCCTTTTCTTCAGATGGCAGCCTGGCTATTTAGAACCCGAACAAACGTTAGATTGTATTTTCACCTTCATGTGTTGTTGTTATTATTATCTATCCTGATGCCTGGTCACTTTACCCTGCCTCCGTGTACATATCTACCTCTAATACCTTATTATTATCTATCCTGATGCCTGGTCACTTTACCCTGCCTCCGTGTACATATCTACCTCTAATACCTTATTATTATCTATCCTGATGCCTGGTCACTTTACCCTGCCTCCGTGTACATATCTACCTCTAATACCTTATTATTATCTATCCTGATGCCTGGTCACTTTACCCTGCCTCCACGTACATATCTACCTCTAATACCTTATTATTATCTATCCTGATGCCTAGTCACTTTACCCTGCCTCCGTGTACATATCTACCTCTAATACCTTATTATTATCTATCCTGATGCCTAGTCACTTTACCCTGCCTCCGTGTACATATCTACCTCTAATACCTTATTATTATCTATCCTGATGCCTGGTCACTTTACCCTGCCTCCACGTACATATCTACCTCTAATACCTTATTATTATCTATCCTGATGCCTAGTCACTTTACCCTGCCTCCGTGTACATATCTACCTCTAATACCTTATTATTATCTATCCTGATGCCTAGTCACTTTACCCTGCCTCCGTGTACATATCTACCTCTAATACCTTATTATTATCTATCCTGATGCCTAGTCACTTTACCCTGCCTCCGTGTACATATCTACCTCTAATACCTTGTTATTATCTATCCTGATGCCTAGTCACTTTACCCTGCCTCCGTGTACATATCTACCTCTAATACCTTATTATTATCTATCCTGATGCCTAGTCACTTTACCCTGCCTCCATGTACATATCTAACTCTGATTCCTCCTACTTCTCCACATTGATCTGGCACTAGAACTTCCTGTATATAGCTCCACATTGATATGGTACTGGAACTTCCTATATGTAGCTCCACATTGATATGGTACTTGAACTTCCTGTATATAGCGCCACATTGATATGGTACTGGAACTTCCTGTATATAGCTCCACATTGATATGGTACTGGAACTTCCTGTATATAGCTCCACATTGATATGGTACTGGAACTTCCTGTATATAGCTCCACATTGATATGGTACTGGAACTTCCTGTATATAGCTCCAGTATTGTGTCACTCATTTTATTTTATTCCTCTTGTGTTACTGTTTTTATATTTAAATTCTGCATCGTTGGGAAGGGCTCGTAAGCAAGCATTTAACGGGGAAGTCTACACCAGTTGTATTCGGCGCATGTGACAAATAACACTTCATGTGATTTGATTGAGTGAGTAGGTTCTGATGATACACAGGGATTTTGAGAGGAAGACACGGCTAATCGTGAGGGAACGTGACGGTGCAGTGCACCGGGTGATGTGACTGTGGTTGGTGAGATGGAGATGATCCGTGCTATTGTCCCCTTTTCCATTCATGTTGATGCGCACACACACACACACACACACACACACACACACACACACACACACACACACACACACACACACACACACACACACACACACACACACACACACACACACACACACACACACACACACATCACCAGGGTTGAGGGGTCATCAGCAGTGACAGTTGACAGTAATCGTCCATGACATGTGCGCAAACACCCTCTCCCGCCATCCCTCCCGCCATCCCTCCAACCAGCCCTCCAGCTACCCCACCAAGCTGAGTGTTTGTGGCCCACCCGCGATGCCTGTCGGTGGGGGAGCGGTGGCATGTCATCTGGGCCCTGGTAGTGTCCTTGGCAGCGTGGAGTCAACAGTCAGTGGCATGTTGACACAGTAGCTGGTCTCACACTGTTTCTCTATGGGCTACCAGGCGTCATGTGGAGTAGGATGACAACAATGCCTATAGACACTGTTCTGAGGTCAGTTTGGGGTTTGGTACTAGACTTGTTTTTATGGGCAACCTCAGAACGATGGGAGACAAAAGAGGTGAGAGAGAATGATGTGGAGGAAAGAGAGAGAGAGAGGATGGAGGAAATGAGAAGAAATGAAGGAGGGAAGAGGCAGCGGCAATGTGAGAGAGAGAGAGAGAAGGGGGAGAGAAAAGTGAGCGAGGGGAGGATAAAATGAAGTGGGGAGAGATAGCCCTTGAGGACTCTCCTCCAGGTGAGGCGGAGGCTGGGCGAGTGTGAGGTTGTTTGATCGTCTGTGAGCTGACGTGATGGCTGGCTTCACATCTGGCCCTGGACACGCCTCGCTCTCTCTCCTCGCCGCCCCAAGACACACAAAGAGAGAGGGGGAATCCCCATATCATATGGAGCTAAAGACACTGAGGACAAAGGAAGGGGAAAGAAAACGCATGGTGGCCATGTGATATCAGTCTATACCCAGACCGTATACCAGGAAGACTCATTATGCAGGTCTATCCTGGGAGACTGACTGGTATGGTATAGGGATGACCTTTTGATCAGAGAACTTTGAGTCTCAATCACTGAACTGAGCTTCCTGACGGACCTACATTGTGAGACTACAATGGAAGCAGAGTGGGAGAAAACTATTCAGATATAGCGCCTACTGCTTCAGAGAAAAGACGAGGGAATAACAGCCTCTCAGTAATAGAGCAAGGAAAGGGAGATGGAGGAGTATAGCCGGGGTAAACCAAGCACACAACAAAGGCACAGCAAAGAACTGGAAGAAGGGGTGTGTGAGAGAGACAGAGAGAGAGAGAGCGAGAGAGATAGAGTGAGTGAGTGAGAGAAAGAGAGAGTGAGCGAGAGAGACAGGGAGGGAGAGAGTGAGAGAGAGAGACAGAGAGAGAGAAAGAGAGATACGGAGAGAGAGAGAGTGAGAGTAAGAGAGCGAGTGAGACAGAGAGAGAAACAGAGAGCGAGACAGAGAGGGATGAGCCCGGGGTCACAGCGACATGTCGGCCATGAAATGTTTAGATTTCCATTTTCCTCCGACAACCTGAGCACTGACCTGGAACTGAATGAAAGCAATCAGCACAAAACAAGAAAAATCTCTCCTCCTCCCTTCCCTTTTATCTCCTCTCTTCCCTCGCCCCTCCTCTCTCCCCTTCCACCTCCTCTCTTCCCTCTCCCTCTCTTCTTTTCTCCTCCTTCTCTCCCTCTCTCCTCTCTCCTCCAAGGGGCTGAATTGCTACAAGCTCTGGGTTTAACTGCAGTGGAATTAGGGGGGTCTAAATGGAACGGCGCTGGTTAAGACCCCCAAAGAGCCCTAATTGAAGCTTTGCATTATTTAGCCGTTCCTCCATAAGACGTGAGACGAGACACAGAGCCAACATGATGATCCCACCTCTGAGCGCTCAGCGCTGACTTGGCAAGCTCTGCTGTTCTCCGCTAGGACTCTCTGTGTGTGTGTGTGTGTGTGTGTGTCTGGCTATAAATGTTTTTATACATTGGAATAACATGGCATGTGGACAAAAGCAGGTAAATCGGGAAGGCAATATTTAAAGACAGTCAAAGAAATGGAGGAAGGCCAATAAGTAGACACACAGGGGAACACATACACCCCCCCCCCCCTCCCCACACACAGACAAACAAAGCTGCTCCTTCACACCGCTCGACAGCACACATTACACGGAGCTCAGTATGTATCCATTTCAGCGCCATATGTTTTTGACATGAGTTCAGTTCCCCAGTGAAGCCGAGAGCATCCGTCTCACCGCAGGGCTTCCCATCCACTCTCCTTTCACTGGCTCTTCAACACACACCATTAACATGACACATGGCACCAAGCGTAGCCCAGTTAACCTGCCTAGATGACCTTTACTTGACACACAGTACCCTGACTGACCCCTGTAGACTAGACCGTCTAACCCTCCAGCAAGGCAGGCCAGACAGGATCCAGAGATCCAGGCCTCCACCCACTCAACCTTTGACCGTGGATGCCCAGGCAGAGAGAAGTCAAGAGAGATGGACAGAGAGAAGTCGAGAGAGGGCCCATGAAGAGTGAAGGGTGGGAAGGACCCAAGATGGCCCAAGGGAAGGGCCAGGCGAGGGGCCAAGGTGTAAGCCGACTCGGGCTGCCTAGGTCTAGGGGGAGTGAGTGGAACAGTGTGTGTGTGTGTGTGTGTGTGTGTGTGTGTGTGTGTGTGTGTGTGTGTGTGTGTGTGTGTGTGTGTGTGTGTGTGTGTGTGTGTGTGTGTGTGTGTGTGTGTGTGTGTGTGCGTGCGTGCGTGTGTGATGGATGAGATGTGAGGAGACAGATGCAGGCTTTACGAGAGGCTTGCCTTTGAAACCCAACCCTGACTGATGGACTGCTGCCTGTCATTCATCAGGGGGTCTCCACCCTGTCACACACATGCCCTTCAGTTAGGTTAGTGTCTACACTTTAAGAGGCCTATCTGATTAGGATTTGTTGGCAGGAGCTAAATTACAGCCCGGGTCCGTTCAGCTCCTAATGGTGAGAGTGATAGCCATTGCTGTGTCTCTGTCTGCGTTTATGTGTGTGTGTGTGTGTGATGACATCCTTCGCCTGGCTGGACCAGAGGGCTTTATGAAGGCTAGGGGAGATTGAGTTGCTTATCTGCTTTCATAATCTAAACCACCTTGTTTTGTTATACTCTTTTCTTCAGGGCCATGTCAGTGTTTAATGGTGAGGTTGATGGCTGTGGGGAGATACAGTGACCTTTTGAAATGAGAGAGAGAGAGAGAAAGGAGGGAGGGAGGGAGAGAGAAAGAAAGAAAGAGGGGAGATGGAGTGAAACATGTTTCCCATGCCAATAAAACCCTTTGAATTGAATTGGAGGAGAGAGAGAGAGAGAGAGAAATTGAGGAGAGAGAAATTGAGAACAGAGAGAGAGAAATTGAGGAGAGAGAGAGAGAAATTGAGGAGAGAGAGAGAGAAATTGAGGAGAGAGAGAGAAATTGAGGAGAGAGAGAGAGAGAGAGGAGGATCAGGACAACCCCCCCCCCCCCCCCCCCCCCCCCCCCCCCCCAAGTGTACCAGTGGGAGGGGAAGAGTTAAGAGTTCAGGGTTAAGGATGAACTAAAGGTGAGTAAGGTGAGTAGAAATGGTTAAAGACCCACTGTGAAGGGTAGAAGACTGTAATTCCCTTCACCTCCACTTTATTTAGATGTTACTGTGACGGACAGATACAGGAAATATAACTTCCTTTAAAAACAAGATCAGTAGTAACATTTAAAACACCCCTCACTCAATGTTGGTAGTTTTAGTTTGAAGAAATGGAGGGAAAGGGAACTAAATCCTAGGTCACACGCACACACACGCACGCACGCACGCACACGCACACACACACGCACACACACACACACACACACACACACACACACACACACACACACACACACACACACGACAGAGTATCATGAGATAGAGTGGTGGGATCGCAGTCCCTCAGTGTGTCATACGGAAGACATCAGTCTCCGCACCGCTGAACCAAAACAAAAATCCCAAAGAGCAGCGCAGTGTTTACACTCTCTGCAACAACAGCTCCCACATGTCCTCTTCTGTCTGTCTGATAAACACTGTCCCGTTCCAATCACCACCACACCAAACCCTCCGTAGTCATGGTCACCTGAAACAGACAGGATTGTGGGCCTGCCGCTGGTGTTGATTTATTACTGACTGATAGAAGGATGTATAGGAAAACACGCACGCACGCACGCACGCACACACACACACACACACACACACACACACGCGAGGCACTATACACAGAGCTGTCAGCTGAAGCCTATTCAGGTTTAAATCCTGTCAGAGTCTCTGTCAAGCATCAGGCATATTAAACAGTTCTTCCACAATGAGAAGCTGGAAAAGCCAAGCGCCAAAATGAGTTTGATGCCAAAATGTTGACTTCCCACTCAAAGCCCTCTCAGGTGGCGTTTATAAAAACATCACTTCTTTAAATGAAGAAATCACACCGGGAGTTCAGAGATGTCCGTCAGTCTGTGTGTCTGTGTGTGTGTGTGTGTCTGTGTCTGTGTGCCTTTATGATAACTGGCATCTCCCTCCTCGATCCTTTACCCAATATCCCCGGCGAACGTCGAGCGTGCGGCGCCTGACGTCGAGTCGAGATGATAAATTGACATTTCAAACAGGCGGCGAGTCGTTGAAAGCGGCGGGCCGTCATTCTGAGGCTTTGACGAGCATTTTCGGGAAAGGTTATTTGTCAACAACGCCAGCGAGCTGTCATGTTTCACCTTGTGATACTTCTACCTCTCTCTTTATCAACAGTAGGATTGAAGAGCGAGAGAGAGAGAGAGAGAGAGAGAGAGAGAGACAGAGAGAGACAGAGAGAGACAGAGACACACAGAGAGAGAGAGAGAGAGAGAGAGAGAGAGACAGAGAGAGACAGAGACACACAGAGAGAGAGAGAGAGAGAGAGAGAGAGAGAGAGAGAGAGAGAGAGAGAGAGAGAGAGAGAGAGAGAGAGAGAGAGAGAGCATGGAGGATGGGGTGGAACTGAAAACAGCGGGGCAGAGTGAGAGGGGGAGATATATATCTGACGGACCATCAATACAGAGAGACCTACTAGTGAGATGGACATGCACCATGTCTCTTCTGATATCTTCAATAAGGACATGACATGCAAACAAATAACGACATCACCATGAAAGTGCATCGATTGATGGAGAATAGATATAACTGGTTCCCTCTCTTTGGGTTTCAATAGAGTACTATACATTATTGACTTTTCAATTCATCCTGCCGTTCAATTCCAAGACATGCCTCATTTGGTAGATGTCAGGTGTCAGTTTGTCCAACGGCACTTAACTGGTCCAGACTCTGAAGAACATCACTTCACTGGTCCAGACTCTGAAGAACATCACTTCACTGGTCCAGACTCTGAAGAACATCACTTCACTGGTCCAGACCCTGAAGAACATCACTTCACTGGTCCAGACTCTGAAGAACATCACTTCACTGGTCCAGACCCTGAAGAACATCACTTCACTGGTCCAGACTCTGAAGAACATCACTTCACTGGTCCAGACCCTGAAGAACATCACTTCACTGGTCCAGACTCTGAAGAACATCACTTCACTGGTCCAGACCCTGAAGAACATCACTTCACTGGTCCAGACTCTGAAGAACATCACTTCACTGGTCCAGACTCTGAAGAACATCACTTCACTGGTCCAGACTGTGAAGAACATCACTTCACTGGTCCAGACTCTGAAGAACATCACTTCACTGGTCCAGACCCTGAAGAACATCACTTCACTGGTCCAGACTCTGAAGAACATCACTTCACTGGTCCAGACTCTGAAGAACATCACTTCACTGGTCCAGACTCTGAAGAACATCACTTCACTGGTCCAGACTCTGAAGAACATCACTTCACTGGTCCAGACTCTGAAGAACATCACTTCACTGGTCCAGACCCTGAAGAACATCACTTCACTGGTCCAGACTCTGAAGAACATCACTTCACTGGTCCAGACTCTGAAGAACATCACTTCACTGGTCCAGACTCTGAAGAACATCACTTCACTGGTCCAGACTCTGAAGAACATCACTTACAGGCTGTTCTAGACTCTGAAGAACATCACTTACAGGCTGTTCTAGACTCTGAAGAACATCACTTACAGGCTGGTCTAGACTCTGAAGAACATCACTTACAGGCTGTTCTAGACTCTGAAGAACATCACTTAGTTCTATCGGAGTCAGGATTATACACAGTATGACTTTCTATGCATTTATTTTCCTGAATGAATGTTGTTCTTCAGAAACAGTGTTATTGTTATATTCAGCCAACTAAATGTAAGTGAGAACAATCAGGGGATTCTAGAGTGGACAGGAACAAGAAATCTGGTCATTGTTTAGCTGGATGGTTGGCTAGCTGGACAGATGGGTGGATGGAGAGAGAGAGAGAAAGAGGGAGGGAGGGAGAGAGACATTAAACACAGACCAGATTGCCCTGGCCAGACCAGACCCCGAGTGATCCCATCATTGGGTCCTGTCCACGGCTCCTCTTGGAAAGCTTTCACACTGTCATCCCAATCCCATCATGCATTGCCGCGAGCTTTGTTGTCCGCGCCAAGGCGCCGGCTGTGGGGTTAGGTGGCGAAGAGGGCGATGAGAGGGAGGGATGGAGAGAGCGATGGAGAGATTGAGTGAGCATGAGAAAGGGAGAGAGAGTTTTTGAGCGTGAGAGAAGGTGAGGGGGGGTGATATATAAGTAAGCGACCAAGAGAAAGAATGGAGAGAAAGAAGAAGAGAGAGGAGGAACGCAAGGGTTGGAGTCGGACCACACAGCAGCCTGTGGTTGGCTGTAACCAGAAGTAGGCGTGAGCGGGGCCTTGGGCCTGGGTTGTGGTGCGTGAAGCTAATTTCACTTCCATCTCCTCCAGAGAACAGGTCTAACCTTTAGCGACTGTCACCCAGGCGGAGAGCTCTTTGTTGGGCATCGACAAGACGAAAGCGTCCTCTCTGCCCGCCGACCCACACCAAATGGAGAACAAAGCTTATTTTGTAGAGAGCAGAGGCAGGCTTTGTGTGGGGTGGAGGATGACAGGTGTGTGTCGGTAAGAGGGAGTGTTTGCTCGTCATTTCTCCAAGAGAAGGCCAGTCAAGGTCAATCTGGTGTTGTTCCTTTCAATTTCCACACAGCTTGTGTACCCTTCAGTACCCTCACAGGCAACACACACACACACACACACACACACACACACACACACACACACACACACACACACACACACACACACACACACACACACACACACACACACACACACACACACACACACACACACACACACACACACACACACATTCCCAGAGGCAGGCGGATATCAGGACATGACTAGGTGAAACTAGGTTAGTTAGGCAAGATTTGGCCCAGTTACAAGAATCAAAGGCTTACCAATCCCATACAACATCAAACTATCTATCTACCAGTAGTATGGTATAGGGCCAGGAGGCTTTCCAGACCAGAACAAAACTCATGGCCCCATAGGACTCTCCCACCGGACACAGCCTTTATCCCTGTACTCTACCCTGCTGTCATTCCACCCTGACCAGATGAAAGGAATAATCTGATCATATCTCATATCTGAATCCGCCTCCAGCTCTCCGGCTCTTCAAACACGCCGTCCGGTCGCACCGCGCTGCTATTTATGAAAGATAAATATCAACGGGTTATGACATTTATCAGCCCAGGTGTCTATGATTTTACTCTGGGTACAAAGTGCTGCTTCAATATTGACCAACTCAGAGGGGAAATCATTAGAGTGGGATCAATGGAGCGTCAATGCTTGTGGACCCCCGTAGAGGGAGAGAAGAGAGGAAGAAGAAGAAGGGGACAAAGAAGAAGAAGAAGATGAAATACTTACGGTAGAAGAAATGTCATTTCTCAAACGGTGGAAGGGAGACGCGAGACGTAAGACATGAGCGGTTACTAAACGGCCATCTCAGATGTTAAGATGAGCAAGACTGAGCATGCGTCACAAATGGCACACCCTATTCCCTATGTAGTGCACTACTTTTGACCGGAGCCCTATAGGCCCTGGTCAGAAGTAGTGCACTACATGGGGTGCCATTTTGGGAGTCATATTTCATCATTAATCCTGCCTGGGTGACTGATCTATCTACTGGAGAGATGGAGGGAAAGAGAGACTGTGTAATTGGTTTAAAGGGGGGGGCAAGTGAAGGAGAGTCATCTTTTTTAAATGACGAATTTCCTGGACATAACATGTTGGAAGGGAGAGTTGAGGCTTTTAAGTGTGAGGTTGTACCTTCCAGTCAAATGTACGGCGGAATGATGAAGTGCAATGTCACTGGGAAAATGAATATCTTGTTCTGTGGTAATTGCGTTGTGTGTTCATGTAACGTTTATCAGTGTAAGACTCGATCGCCGTGTAATAGCCTGGTTTATCCACCGACAGAGAAGAAGTAGGCGTAACCGGGGGGATTTGGGTCGTAGCCATTAGACCGAGAGGACATCCTCGAGGTCAAAGGGCGACATTTGAGCTTCTAAGTCACGAGAGCGGGATTCCAAATAACCTCAGCTACGAAGACAAGACCATGAAATGGGATTCCATTCAATGATATTCACTGTTGACGTCACTATGCCCAAACAAACAAACAGCGATATTCCTGGTTCGTACAAGCAGATTGCCATGGTTACTCCTGGTAGATTAAAGGGACACTTGATCTACCTCCCCAGAGTCAGATGAACTTGTTGATACCATTTTTTATGTCTCTGTGTCCAGTATAAAGGAAGTTAGAGGTAGTTTCACGAAGCAATGCTAACGAGCATTAGCGTAATGACTGGAAGTCTATGTGTATCTGCTAGCATGCTGAGACGTCCTATAAAAACCACGGTGAGACGATCTCAAAGTACTGCATTTCTCACGAGCGCCGGACGGGCGCATGCCACAGCGAGGATAGAAGATTTAGTGGAAGCGCGCATATCACATTTTACACAGGCATCCAGCACGGAGAGCTAACATCACAGGACGAGGACCCACTGAAGTGGAGCCCAGTAGACAGTGTACTGTTGTTGGGCACAGCTCTGTTTGACCCTCTATTTGCATTTACAGTCACACTGTGCAGGGAAGGGGGAGGTGTGTGTGTGTGTGTGTGTGTGTGTGTGTGTGTGTGTGTGTGTGTGTGTGTGTGTGTGTGTGTGTGTGTGTGTGTGTAGAGGCTTCCATGACTGTTACAGCTCTGCCAGGTCCAAACAAAAGGGACATGATTGTAAAATGTTTACAAGGAAACATGCACAGATCTCCACTTGAAGCTACTGACAGTGAAAACTCCCACAAACAAGTGAATCATTCGGGCTGGAAAGGTTGTAACATAGAATCATCATGAATGTAAGAAACCTTATATTCATGTACACACACACACACACACACACACACACACACACACACACACACACACACACACACACACACACACACACACACACACACACACACACACACACACACACACACACACACACACACACACACACACACACACACACACGATGCATCGCTCCTCAGGTATTGTGGGACGGTGGCATCTATCTTTGTGACATGGGTGACATCCTGAGCCCGCACAGTCAATGTTTGACCTTCTACTCTGTGTGCCATTTCACACGGAGGGGTCCTTTGACTTGGGAAAGGCAGCCAGGCAGACGGACAGACAGACAGACAGGCGTGTTTTTCATTACTATCGGCTTTTGACTTTACAGAAGGCACTGAAGCAGACACCCTTGCCCTTACACACCCCGTACCGAGACAAGAGGAGAGAGGCGAGAGAGGATGGAATCTATTTCGCCTATCTTCCGAGTGACTGACACTCCTAACACAAGACGGAGAGAGAGCAAGGCAGATGGAGAGAGAGAAAAGGAGAGATAGAGTGAGAGAAGGAAAGAGCGAGAGACATCGGACAAGGAGAGAGAGAGACTGAGACCGAGATGGACAGAAAGAGAGGGAATAGGAAAGACAGACAAGACAGGCTGTAGCGTCTTCTGTGGTACGGTGCAGAGCCAGTCAGCCACGCGTGTGTTAGTTCTGGGGGCCTCCGGTAAATGTTATTGGAAATCCTGGGCTGTAAAATTGCTACTTTCATGCTTACTGCATCTGACAATAGCCATCAACAGTGAAGGGGAAATAGGGAGAGAGAGAGAGGGAAGGGGGGAGAGAGAGGGAGAGAGACATCTGACAATGGCGATCAACAGTGAAGGAGGGACGATTGGGGGAGAGAGAGAGAGAGCTAGAGAGAGAGCGAGAGAGCGAGAGAGCGAGAGAGAGAGAGAGAGAGAGAGAGAGAGAGAGAGAGAGAGAGAGAGAGAGAGAGAGAGAGAGCGAGAGAGCGAGAGAGCGAGAGAGCGAGAGAGAGAGAGAGAGAGAGAGAGAGAGAGAGAGAGAGAGAGAGAGAGCTAGAGAGGAAGAGAAGGTCAGGGCCTGTACCGGTCTGTTGCAGAAGGCGTTAGCGTGGACTGGTGATCTCTACTGAGTCCTTTAGCGCGTCATTGACAATAAGGTCCATGTCAGAGGAGGGCTAACCCACACAAAAGGATAATCACATGCTTCGTAAACAACAGGTTACTTACAGGCCCTTCCCAACAATGCAGAGAGAAATAAAATAGAGAAATAATACAAAAGTAAACACGTAATAATACAAGTAATAATAAATACACAATGAGTAATTGTGGTGTGAGGGTAAGTCTGGTGTGAGGGTAAGTCTAGATGGAAAAGCACCAGAAAAGTAGCTATTCTCTCCTCTTCAGCTTCACAGACGAGAACACTTGAGGGTTGTTGTGGTGCTGTATAAGACTGAGGCTAGCGGTGTGAAGGAGAGGGAGAGACCGGGGCCTGTGTAAATGGGTCACCCACTGTGACCTTCCGGCTGCCCATTAGCACAAACAGCCCTCCTCTCCAGCCCCTCACAAGCCTCCTTCACAAGCCTCCTCCCTGTTTCATCCATTCTTTCTCCCTTTCTCTTCAGTATGGAAGACTGGAGTCTTCACGCTGACCCTCTCTCAACTCTCTCCCTCCCTCTCTCTCGGTCTCTCGCTCCCTTTCTCTCTCTATTCATTCACACTGAGTACTTCTGTGCACAGAGCTCTCTGTTTTTCTGTTTTCGTAGTAGTCCTTCACCCTTTGCTGGCTCTGAGTCTCCAGCATTCTGTCCATTCTCTCTGATTGTCCTGCCTGTGCTTCTATTCAAGCCCATCTGTCAATGGCTTTGTCTCAATAGTTTCTCAAATAGCATCTATTCTTCGAGCACTTACAGTGAAAGGAGCACATTTTTTGTGTGCAAAAGATAGCTTGGCCTAGTTTTTTCAGTCAATGTATTAGAGGACTGAGAATGTAGACTGACCCTTTCTCTCTGTATGAGAGGCCTGAGACTGTAGACTGACCGTTTCTCTCTGTATGAGAGGCCTGAGACTGTAGACTGACCATTTTTCTCTGTATGAGAGGCCTGAGACTGTAGACTGACCATTTCTCTCTGTATGAGAAGACTGAGACTGTAGACTGACCCTTTCTCTCTGTATGAGAGGCCTGAGACTGTAGACTGACCATTTCTCTCTGTATGAGAGGACTGAGACTGTAGACTGACCCTTTCTCTCTGTATGAGAGGCCTGAGACTGTAGACTGACCATTTCTCTCCCTGCAAATCCTTCATCTCTCCTTTTCTGGCACACCAAGTATTTAGTATAGGTGGCTGGAGACTGTAGTCTTCCAAGCTGACCCTATCTCTCTCTGCCTTTGTCTCTCTATAATTTCCTCTCTCCCTCTCTCCACTCATCCAGTTTCACGCCAGGTCTCAGAGGAGGAGCAGAGTGGACTAGACCTGGGCGCCAGCGAGCCTGTTTGCTTTACTAAGTGATCCCAGTCACTGAGAAGAGGAGATGGTTATGGAAGATTGACATGAAGACACTGGAACCAACTCTCTGACTCTCTCTATGTATCTCTCCTCCTCTCTGTCTCTCTCTCCTAATCTCTTTCTGTCTCCATCTTTCTCTTCCCCACTCCCTCTCTCTCTCTCTCTCATTATCCCCGTCGATGATCGCTCCCAGAGCTAAAAGTCCTCACGGCGTCTTTCTCCCCCCAGGTATGGTGTCTCGTTAAAACGTCTTCCGTTTAGACATCGATTGAGGCGCGCGCCTACGAAAATTGCCTACTTAAAAAACGTAAAGTGGCGACAAAGTATTTTTTTTCCTCATGAAGCTTTACTTTCAGCCTTTCAGTCAGTCTCTAGCTGTCAATGGGGAACGGGGATGGCGTCTCTGGTTGTCTTCTGAAGGCTTGGGCGTCTGGAGTTGGAAGTATTGTGTGTGTGTGTGTGTGTTAGGGTCTAGACTGCTCTGCTACTCTGCTGTAGGTCCAGATGACTATCAGATGGTTGAACCACTCTATAGGAAAGGTCCGAGAGGGGAGAGGAGAAGCTCTAAGAGGACGTAGATCATAGAAGATCTCACTTCCTTATGTTCAACTGGCTCTGATTAGATTTTAACGATCATGATGGTCGTGGATATGGCTGTGTATATAGTGTGGAAAGGAAGTTTCCCCTGTTGGTAATAAACATAGGATGAATTTAGAGGGGATGGTGTGGTTAGCTGTGTGTGTGTGTGTGTGTGTGTTGGATAGCTGTCTGTTGGGGATTATGATGAGAGGGAGCTTCATAATTAACCTCATAGCTTAAGTCAATAAATTGAGCCATCAAAGACAAAACTTTAAGTAAAGACATATGAGAACATGGCTCTTCTACAGATAAAGACAAAATTGACTCTTCTACAGATAAACATGCCAAAATGGACTCTTCAACAGATAAACATGCCAAAATGGACTCTTCTACAGATAAACATGACAAAATGGACTCTTCTACAGATAAACATGCCAAAATGGACTCTTCAACAGATAAACATGCCAAAATGGACTCTTCTACAGATAAACATGACAAAATGGACTCTTCTACAGATAAACATGCCAAAATGGACTCTTCTACAGATAAACATGACAAAATGGACTCTTCTACAGATAAACATGACAAAATGGACTCTTCAACAGATAAACATGCCAAAATGGACTCTTCTACAGATAAACATGCCAAAATGGACTCTTCTACAGATAAACATGCCAAAATGGACTCTTCAACAGATAAACATGCCAAAATGGACTCTTCTACAGATAAACATGCCCAAATGGACTCTTCTACAGATAAACATGACAAAATGGACTCTTCTACAGATAAACATGACAAAATGGACTCTTCTACAGATAAACATGACAAAATGGACTCTTCTACAGATAAACATGACAAAATGGACTCTTCTACAGATAAACATGACAAAATGGAATCTTCTACAGATAAACATGCCAAAATGGACTCTCTACAGATAAACATGCCAAAATGGACTCTTCTACAGATAAACATGCCAAAATGGACTCTTCTACAGATAAACATGACAAAATGGAATCTTCTACAGATAAACATGCCAAAATGGACTCTCTACAGATAAACATGCCAAAATGGACTCTTCTACAGATAAACATGACAAAATGGACTCTTCTACAGATAAACATGCCAAAATGGACTCTTCAACAGATAAACATGCCAAAATGGACTCTTCTACAGATAAACATGCCCAAATGGACTCTTCTACAGATAAACATGACAAAATGGACTCTTCTACAGATAAACATGACAAAATGGACCCTTCTACAGATAAACATGCCAAAATGGACTCTTCTACAGATAAATATGACAAAATGGAATCTTCTACAGATAAATATGTTCAAAGATGTTTGAAGTTCCGCCTATAAATGGCTTATAAACAAGACCGTTTTCTAACAGTTTAATTAAGTACATTCATATGTGTATAAACAGCTTTCATTGAGCACTCCTCAAAACCCCGGCGTCTCTCTCTATTCTCTGTCCAGTCTCCTCTAGAGCCACAGCGCAGATGTCTGCAAGTGACAGCCACTACAGGTTAGGACCTCTCCTCTCCTTCCCTCTCTCTCCCTGACACTGATGCAGTCAGACTGGGAACACAGAGAAACCCTAATTCATTTTGGGATGTGAAGGCCAAACAGCACTGAATGACTGGAGGCAGGGTACTGGGAGTGAGGGTGGGTGGATGAGTTGTCTGTCTGTCTGTGAGTGTCTGTGCATGTTTGTGTGTGTGTGTGTGTGTGTGTGTGTGTGTGTGTGTGTGTGTGTGTGTGTGTGTGTGTGTGTGTGTGTGTGTGTGTGTGTGTGTGTGTGTGTGTGTGTGTGTGTGTGTGTGTGTGTGTGTGTGTGTGTGTGTGAATGTGCGTGAGTCTTTCTCTCAGACAGCGGGAGCAAGAGAGGCAGGCCGAAACTGGGCCATGTTGGGGTGAGAAGTGCCTTGTCACGGTCTTGTCCTGTCTCTATGACAACGAGATGCAGTCACAGCCACCGGGCCGATTAACAGAGCCTCCCGTCTCCTATCCACAGACTGGCCACTGACCTCTGCTCTGAATGGCTCTAATGTCACATTAGGAGAAACTAGTCCTCTCTGTGTACTTGAGATGCACTTAAACCTTCATTTAAACTTTGACCCCAACTACATTGGGTCAGCCATTACCAGACTAAATCTACACCACATGTCAAACAATGGTCATAACAGACAGAAATGCTAAAACAACAGACACACAGTTCAGACAGAGGTTTCAACCACATGACAGGGAGAGAGGACATATAGACTCGGTAGAATGGGAAAACGAAATATATTAAACTTCTCTATAAGAGTCTGTCTGGCTATCAATCAGACTAACTAGAAAAAGCTGGAAGATCTGGGAATTTTCATTAGCACACATTGAGAATAGTGAAACGTTCTGTTGTCAGTAAAGAGAGTAAATGTTGTGATAGTAAATAGAGAGAACGTCGCAACAATGCTGTGCCTCACTATTACAAGATGTTGTGAGAACATTATACAGTAAAGAGAGGGAACGTTGTGATAGTAAATAGAGAGAACGTCGCAACAATGCTGTGCCTCACTATTACAAGATGTTGTGAGAACATTATACAGTAAAGAGAGGGAACGTTGTGCAGTAAAGAGAAGGAACGTTGTGCAGTAAAGAGAGGGAACGTTGTGCAGTAAAGAGAGGGAACGTTGTGCAGTAAAGAGAGGGAACGTTGTGCAGTAAAGAGAGGGAACGTTGTGCAGTAAAGAGAGGGAACGTTGAGGGAACGTTGTGCAGTAAAGAGAGGGAACGTTGTGCAGTAAAGAGAGGGAACGTCGTGCAGTAAAGAGAGGGAACGTCGTGCAGTAAAGAGAGGGAACGTTGTGCAGTAAAGAGAGGGAACGTTGTGCAGTAAAGAGAGGGAACGTTGTGCAGTAAAGAGAGGGAACGTTGTGCAGTAAAGAGAGGGAACGTTGTGCAGTAAAGAGAGGGAACGTTGTGCAGTAAAGAGAGGGAACGTTGTGCAGTAAAGAGAAGGAACGTTGTGCAGTAAAGAGAGGGAACGTTGTGCAGTAAAGAGAGGGAACGTTGTGCAGTAAAGAGAGGGAACATTGTGCAGTAAAGAGAGGGAACGTTGTGCAGTAAAGAGAGGGAACGTTGTGCAGTAAAGAGAGGGAACGTTGTGCAGTAAAGAGAGGGAACATTGTGCAGTAAAGAGAGGGAACGTTGTGAAGTAAAGAGAGGGAACGTTGTGCAGTAAAGAGAGGGAACGTTGTGCAGTAAAGAGAGGGAACGTTGAGGGAATGTTGTGCAGTAAAGAGAGGGAACGTTGTGCAGTAAAGAGAGGGAACGTTGTGCAGTAAAGAGAGGGAACGTTGTGCAGTAAAGAGAGGGAACGTTGTGCAGTAAAGAGAGGGAACGTTGTGCAGTAAAGAGAGGGAACGTTGTGCAGTAAAGAGAGGAAACATTGTGCAGTAAAGAGAGGGAACGTTGTGAAGTAAAGAGAGGGAACGTTGTGCAGTAAAGAGAGGGAACGTTGTGAAGTAAAGAGAGGGAACGTTGTGCAGTAAAGAGAGGGAACGTTGTGCAGTAAAGCGAGGGAACGTTGTGCAGTAAAGAGAAGGAACGTTGTGCAGTAAAGAGAGGGAACGTTGTGCAGTAAAGAGAGGGAACGTTGAGGGAATGTTGTGCAGTAAAGAGAGGGAACGTTGTGCAGTAAAGAGAGGGAACGTTGTGCAGTAAAGAGAGGGAACGTTGTGCAGTAAAGAGAGGGAACGTTGTGCAGTAAAGAGAGGGAACGTTGTGCAGTAAAGAGAGGGAACGTTGTGCAGTAAAGAGAGGAAACATTGTGCAGTAAAGAGAGGGAACGTTGTGAAGTA
>NC_052314.1:60470157-60472657 GCF_016432855.1 Salvelinus namaycush
CACACACACACACACACACACACACACACACACACACACACACACACACACACACACACACACACACACACACACACACACACACACGAGCCTCGGAGTGTGTTAATATCTTTTACAGTTGGGACTACGCCTGCATTAACCCTTCCACTTCCTCCTTGTCTTTCCATCTCCCTCACTCGTCTTTTCTCTCTCCCTCACTCGTCTTTTCTCTCTCCCTCACTCGTCTTTTCTCTCTCCCTCACTCGTCTTTTCTCTCCCCCTCACTCGTCTTTTCTCCCTCCCTCACTCGTCTTTTCTCCCTCCCTCACTCGTCTTTTCTCTCTCCCTCACTCGTCTTTTCTCTCTCCCTCACTCGTCTTTTCTCTCTCCCTCACTCGTCTTTTCTCTCTCCCTCACTTGTCTTTTCTCTCTCCCTCCCTCGTCTTTCCTCTGCCGTGGGGAGAGGAGAGATGAGATGTGTGGGTGGCCATTCAAGGGAGAGCGTCGAGCGAGGGAAAGAAAAAAAAGACAGTGGATAAGGAAGAGAGAAAAAGTGCATCAAATCAGCTTCCGCCGTCACCTGCGTTAACCCGGCCGTGAGCCAATCGGCTCGATCAATAGAAGGACGTCTCCGGGAGTAAGGGTGAAATTAGCCAATCATCATCTGCTAATGTTACATCTCTCTGAGTTGCTGAACAACTGATAACATCAACATTGATTGTGCCGTAACCTTTTGCCCAGTGAAACACAGGCCTGGGGTGGTGTGGAGAATCAGGCCTTCTAGGGTAACAACCCACGGGTATGTGTCACCTAATGGACGCAGGTTGACCTTTCTTGTCATGACTCTTGTCCTTGAGGCAGAACTGAGCTATTTCCCCCTAGGCCAGCTGCAGAGTCAAAATTGGCTATATTGTAAAAATTCATGAAAACTGAAATTAGCTTTTTGGTCTTAGTTTAAGGTTAGGCATTAGGGTTAGTAGTGTGGTTAGGGTTAGGCATTAGGGTTAGCAGTGTGGTTAGGGTTAGGCATTAGGGTTAGCAGTGTGGTTAGGGTTAGGCATTAGGGTTAGTAGTGTGGTTAGGGTTAGGCATTAGGGTTAGCAGTGTGGTTAGGGTTTGCAGTGTGGTTAGTGTTAGGCATTAAGGTTAGCAGTGTGGTTAAGGTTAGGCATTAGGGTTAGCAGTGTGGTTAGGGTTAGGCATTAGGGTTAGTAGTGTGGTTAGGGTTAGGCATTAGGGTTAGCAGTGTGGTTAGGGTTAGACATTAGGGTTAGCAGTGTGGTTAGGGTTAGGCATTAGGGTTAGCAGTGTGGTTAGGGTTAGGCATTAGGGTTAGCAGTGTGGTTAGGGTTAGGCATTAGGGTTATCAGTGTGGTTAGGGTTAGGCATTAGGGTTAGCAGTGTGGTTAGGGTTAGGCATTAGGGTTAGCAGTGTGGTTAGGGTTAGGCATTAGGGTTAGCAGTGTGGTTAGGGTTAGCAGTGTGGTTAGGGTTAGGCATTAGGGTTAGCAGTGTGGTTAGGGTTAGGCATTAGGGTTATCAGTGTGGTTAGGGTTAGCAGTGTGGTTAGGGTTAGGCATTAGGGTTAGCAGTGTGGTTAGGGTTAGGCATTAGGGTTAGCAGTGTGGTTAGGGTTAGGCATTATGGTTAGCAGTGTGGTTAGGGTTAGGCATTATGGTTAGCAGTGTGGTTAGGGTTAAAATCTGATTTTATGTGCCAGCTAGTGACCGCTCTGCAGAGCTGCCTCCAGAATAACATTCATGATGAAAAACAGGGGGGTGGCAGATCTTTAAATCAACCCACCAACCCCTCACACACACACACACACACACACACACACACACACACACACACACACACACACACACACACACACGAATAATGGTGTATGTCTGTGATGCGAGGGTCAAAATGAAGACAGATGGTGTAACTTGGGTTCAGAGATGACTTCACCATGTAGAGGATAATATTATAGAGAGGAAGGAACATATCTATAATACCACCATTATAATACCACCATTATGATGTGTGTGTGTGTCTGTCGTTATGATCAGACCGGTGCGTTGCAGAGCTCCTCCGAGCACGCAATTCAATTTCTAATGATTGATGATTGAAGCAGGATCCTAATGGTCTCTGGTCTCATCCCTCAGTCTGCCACTACGGCTCAGATCTACCTGAATAACTACTGCAACTCTATAAACCCTTACAAACATCCACCGCCGGCTGCATTCATTTTGACCAAATGAGACCATCCTTTCTAGGTTCCAGCATTGTGATAGGCCCAGTTGTTGGTGACAGGTTGTAAAGAGTAAAGACACATGAGCTCACGGCCAGTGATTGTGATTGTGGAGAAGCCGAGACAGCAGAACTGTAGCGACTGATTGGGTTCTTATGAAGCGTTTAACCTTTAACCTTCCTCCACACAAACGCACGCACGCACACACAGCGAAAAACAAACAGTGTAATCAACCACTTCCCACCGCAAATAACATGGGCAATTAGTCTATCATTGGTGGTTGTT
>NC_052314.1:60480157-60500157 GCF_016432855.1 Salvelinus namaycush
GTGTACCGGGCCGGTGTGTGTGTGTGTCTGAAGGGTTTAACAGGGTGGTCCACATTCCACTCCACCTTTTAAACAGCTTTCAATCAGCTCTTACACACGTCTGGCCTGACAGATGGAGAGAGAGAGAGACAGAGAGAGAGAGAGAGAGAGAGAGAGAGAGAGAGAGAGAGAGAGACCGAGAGAGACCGAGAGAGAGAGAGAGAGAGACAGAGAGAGGGACAGAGAGAAAGACAGAGAGAGAAAGACAGAGAGAGAAAGACAGAGAGAGAGAGAGAGAGAGAGAGAGAGAGAGAGAGAGAGAGAGAGAGAGAGAGAGAGAGAGAGAGAGAGACAGAGAGAGAGAGAGAGAGAGACAGAGAGTGACAGAGAGAGAGAGAGAGAGAGAGAGACAGAGAGAGAGAGAGAGACAGAGAGAGAGAGAGACAGAGAGAGAGATAGAGAGAGACAGAGAGAGGGACAGAGAGAAAGACAGAGAGAGAAAGACAGAGAGAGAGAGACAGAGAGAGAGAGAGACAGAGAGAGAGAGACAGAGTGACAGAGAGAGAGAGAGACAGAGAGAGAGAGTGACAGAGAGAGAGAGTGACAGAGAGAGAGAGAGAGACAGCGAGAGACAGAGAGAGAGAGAGACAGCGAGAGACAGAGAGAGAGAGAGAGAGAGAGAGAGAGAGAGAGAGAGAGAGAGAGAGAGAGAGAGAGAGAGAGAGAGAGAGAGAGAGAGAGAGAGAGAGAGACAGAGAGAGACAGAGGGAGAATGGGTCTATTTCATACTACAGCATTCTCCATATAACTCACTGTAATAGCCACACATACAGTATTCACAGTGTGTTAAAGTATCCAGGACACTAAACATAAGTGGTTAGTATATACTGAAGAAGAAGTCAGATAGTAAGTACATATTGAATATGTAATGTCAAATCCCCATAACCATGAATCAATAAGCACATACTGTATAAAGGACATTTACATAGTGTCACCTCTAACTTTAACGTGTCACCGTGAAGGAAACATAGATAGGATGAGAATCTTAATAAATATATAGCTTCTTCTCAGTGAGGGAGCTAAAGATGGATGAAGGATGTGTGGCCAGAACAAGGAACATGAATACACATGCACGCTGACACACACACACCCTGACACACACGCAGGCCCATTGTATGTCTGAGTGATTGCTCATACCTGCAGGCAGTGGCTGACCTCTACGCATTGCTGTGTGTGTGGTGCGTGTGGTGTGTGTGTGTCTCCGTGGCTGACCATTTGACTGGTTGACCTGGATTTGGCCTGCTGTGATTCTCTAAGGAGATTCTATAGTCTAGGAGCACCAGTGACAACTCAATGGAAATCATTGCTCTTTTTGTTACAGAAACATGAAAAGAACATAAGTGGCTTTTTAACCAAATGTGTTATTAAAAAGTCGCTACCTTCAGTCAAACACTGCTGCAGCAAGTGGTTCTTAAAGGGCCGGCGCAAATGATTCAACCAGAGGTTTCTGAACCAAACAAGGGGAAATATATAAATAGCCCCTGACCTACCAATTGAATTAAGTGGAAATGTGACCGTCCAGCATCCACTAAGTAAATTAATGTCACAAATTCCATCTCTGATTGGAGAATGAATCCCTGAGCGGGCAGCTCTCTCTCTGCTATAGCGCTGAGTTAAGCAGATGACAGCGGGAGGGAGGAAAGTGATCCTCAGGGATGGAGACATATTTTAGACTTTATCAAGCCATTTTCACCACAGCTTCCCACTGGTGTGGAGCAGTGTGTGTGAGGCGAAAGGGAAACCTAGTCAGTTGCACATTTAACCTAACTCTCTGAATCAGAGAGGTGTGTGTGTGTGTGTGTGGGGGGGGGGGGCTGCCTTAATCGATGTCCACACCATCGGTGCCCAGGCAGCAGTTGTTGTAGGGGGTTAACTGCTTTGCTCCAGGGCAGAACATCAGATTTTTCCACCTTTCCCGGCTTGGGGATTCAAACCAGCGACCTTTCGGTTACTGGCCCAACACTCTTAACTGCTAGGCTACCTGTCTGAGTGGGCTAACCTGTCTCCTGCAGGGAGGAAGGTCTTGTGAGGGAAGGTTTTCACACGTAAGTGTTTGTATGTATGTGTGTGTGTGTGTGTGTGTGTGTGTGTGTGTGTGTGTGTGTGTGTGTGTGTGTGTGTGTGTGTGTGTGTGTGTGTCATGTGGGTGTGTGTGATTAAACAGGCTATTTAAAGCATAGGGGTGAAAGGGAGAGAGCGAAGCCGGGTTGGACCTCTCTCCAGTGACTGGACACACACACCTACGCACGGGCACACACACCTAGGCTGGCGCTAAAGCAACAAGGAAATGGGTCAGTCGCCAGTAATGGCCACGTGTGAGTGTGTCAGCGTGTGTCCTGGGCTACAGAGAGCACCTGAGCACTGAGAGGGAGGCGACGGGGTCGAAGTAGGGGTCAGCACAGCCAGTCCTCTCCTTCCTCCTCTCTTAGTGACCGGGCCCTCATTATGAGCAGGGAGCTGAACTCAGCCGCTCTCTGTCTCTCTCAAGTAAATGATCACCCTGTCTAGTCTGTAGAGGGGACAGAGAGAGTCATCCACAGACCACTGCAGTGGTAGATCCAGTGATTTATTACCCAGCAGACAGGAGAGAGAGAGCGAGAGAGAGAGAGAGAGAGAGAGAGAGAGGGGCCAAGAACCCAGCCCAACACTGCTTTATTACACATTTTGTTTGGGGAATAGACTCACCTACACATATTCACATTCACATATACACAGCACCATACTATAAATAAACACACACACACACACACACCACAACACACACCAAAACACAAGCACTCTAAAAGTTGACTCTTTAATTAAACAGTGCCAGTAGAGTGCTCTGTAAGCTAAAACAAATGTTAATTAAACATCACTGTCAGAAAGATATTCCCACAGTGTGTGTGTCTGTATGTGCACACGTGTGTGGGGGAGAAATTAAAAGAGACAGAGCGAAAGAGAGAGAGAGAGAGAGAAAGAGAGACGAGAGAGCCCTTAAATTGAAATTGAATTGAGTGAGAGTGAGAGACAGTGAGAGAGAGCGAGAGAGTGAGAGAGAGAGAGAGAGAGAGAGCCAGAGAGTGAGAGAGAGAACGAGAGAGAGAGTGAGAGAGAGAGAGAGAGAGAGAGAGAGAGAGAGAGAGAGAGAGAGAGAGAGAGAGAGAGAGAGAACGAGAAAGAGAGAGTGAGAGAGAGAGAGAGAGAGAGAGAACGAGAGAGAGAGAGAGAACGAGAGTGGGAGAGAGAGAGAGAGAGAACGAGAGAGAGAGAGTGGGAGAGAGAGAGAGAGAGATAATGAGAGAGAGAGACAGAGAGAGAGAGAGAGAGAGAGAGAGAGAGAGAGAGAGAGAGAGAGAGAAGAACTAAAACATACCTAGCATAGAGAGTAAAAGTTTCTTGTAGTTTTACTGGGCTGCAGCACTGTGTGGTAACTGAGCTATAGAAACAGATGCCAATTAGGAGAGAGAAAGTAAAGCACAGCAAACAATGAGAGACTGAGTCAGCACTGGGACTGACTGACTGGGAGACTGACTAAGAGACTGTGCTGACTGACTGACTGACAGACTGAATACGAGACTGAGCTGACTGACTGACAGACCCTCACTGTGTATTGAGGATATATATATATTTGGGCCTGGTTTCAGTAGGCTGTAGGCACGCCAGTCTACAACACAGTGAAATGCCCTCCTTTATCCACACCACCCCTCCAAAGGATCCCAATAGCCAATTCTAAACTAGACCTAGACAGAGTTAATGCTTATGGGCCAAAACACACAGACACAAGCACACTTCCCAGTTGATTTAACATTGCCCGTGCAGCTGGAGTGGACAATCAGGCAGAAATGCACAAGTACAATCACACTAACAACCTGCCTTGTGATTGGTCGACTGACGGCCCACCAGTCAGTGTGTGTGTGCGTGCGCTCCTATTGATTTATCTGTGTGTGTGTCTGAATGCATGTTGTCCATTTGACAGGCGTCCATTGTGGTGCCACAGACTGCTCCAGTTAACCATCGACCAACTGGGTCGCCAGCTAAAATGCCAACACCGGCACTCCTGTCGCATCGCATGGCGCCCCTGGGAATGAGAGCGTCCCTGTTCATTTTGTTTGTCTGATGTATGCTTGTTGCATGTATGTACTGGGTAAGAATCAGGTTTGTTTGTATTTGCAAATGTGTACGCTTGCTAGAATTACTCAATACATGTGTGTGTGTCTAATAATAATAATTTGGTGGGTGCTTATATTTGTCCTATTTTACACTTGTGCCAATATGTATTAGTGTGTGTGTGTGTGCGTGTGTGTGTGTGTGTGTGTGTCCTTCCCACTCCTCTTTTGGCGTTGGTCTGTGAAGTGCTTTAAAAGGGATTAAAACAAATCAAAAAGCAAATCAAAACAACTACAGCTTGAACAGGCCGATCCTTTAAATGTATTAGCATTTTAATGGAGAGATAAGGCCTCTCTCTCTCTCTCTCCCTCCCTCCCTCTCTCCCTCCCTCCCTCTCTCCCTCTCTCTCTCCCTCTCTCTCTCCCTCTCTCTCTCCCTCTCTCTCTCCCTCCCTCCCTCTCCCTCCCTCTCCCTCCCTCTCCCTCCCTCCCTCTCTCTCTCCCTCCCTCCCTCCCTCCCTCTCTCCCTCCCCTGCTGTTTGTGTAAGCACTCAGAGACTCGGGCTGTGTCCTGAATGAAACCCTATTCCCTAGTGCACTGCCTTAGACCAGGGCTCTATGGATCCTGGTCAAAAGTAGTGCACTACATAATGAACAGGGTGCCATTTGGGACGAGAGCCTCACAAGATAGATGCTACCTCAAACAAGGGTCTTTCTGATAATCAGCCACTCAGAAACGAAGAGGGAAACATCCCCTCTGACTGACCTCTTGTTTTTGAAAGCAAACACACTTTAATTACCAATAACCTCTCTCTCTCTCTCTCAATTTCAATTCAATTGAAGGGCTTTATTAGCATGGGAAACATACATAGCCAAAGCAGGTGAAATAGATAATAAACAAAAGTGAAGTAAACTAAACATTTACAGTAAACATTACACCCCAAAAAGTTCCAAAAGAATAGAAAGTCATATTATGTCTATATAGTGTTGTAATAATGTGCAAACATTTCAAGTACAAAAGGGAAAATAAATCAACATAAATATGGGTTGTATTTACAATGGTGTTTGTTGTTCACTGGTTGCCCTTTTCTTGTGGCAACAGGTCACAAATCTTGCTGCTGTGATGGCACACTGTGGTATTTCACCCAGTAGATATGGAAGTTTATCAAAATCGGAATTGTCTTCGAATTCTTTGTGGATCTGTGTAATCAGAGGGAAATATGTGTCTCTAATATGGTCATACATTGGGCAGGAGGTTAGGAAGTGCTGCTCAGTTTCCACCTCATTTTGTAATTATCTTTTTCTTTTCTCATGATTTGGTTGGGTCTAATTGTGTTACTGTCCTGGGGCTCTGTGGGGTCTGTTTGTGAACAGAGCCCCATGACCAGCTTGCTTAGGGGGACTCTTCTCCAGGTTAATTTCTCTGTAGGTGATGGCTTTGTTATGGAAGGTTTGGGAATAGCTTCCTTTAAGGCGGTTGTAGAATTTAACGGCTCTTTTCTGGATTTTGATAATTAGCGGGTATCGGCCTAATTCTGCTCTGCATGCATTATTTGGTGTTTTACGTTGTACACAGAGGATAATTTTTGCAGAATTCTGCATGCAGTCTAAATTTGGTGTTTGTCCCATTTAGTGAATTCTTGGTTGGTGAGCGGACCCCAGACCTCACAACCATAAAGGGCAATGGGATCTATAACTGATTCAAGCATTTTCAGCCAGATCCTAATTGGTATGTCAAATGTTATGTTCCTTTTGATGGCATAGAAGGCCCTTCTTGCCTTATTGTTGTCTTACTGAGATTTACTGTCAGAGCCCAGTTCTGGCAGAATCTGTGCAGAAGATCTAGGTGCTATTGTAGGCTCTCCGTGGTTGGTGACAGAAGCACCAGATCATCAGAAAACAGTAGACATTTGACTTCAGATTCTAGTAGGGTGAGGCCGGGTGCTGCAGACTTCCCTCCCTCCCTCCCTCCCTCCCTCCCTCCCTCCCTCCCTCCCTCCCTAATGGAGATGATAGGAATGAAAGGAGAAACGGACAAAGAGAGAGAGGGAGAAAGAGAAAGTGATGAATGGTATTTACCTCTAAACCCTTAGGCCCGCCCACTGTAGAAGCTAATCACACCATGATAGGTCAGAGGTCAACTGTCAGCGGGGTCACCGGCATGTCACCCCCCCCTCCGAGCCAGCCAATGATTGATGAGGAGTGTGTGTGTGCGCGCGTGTGTCTTACTTCCAAAGTGAGGCCCTTCAAAAATGGAGCCAATTAAAAAGAGACTAGGGCAGGAATGCCTGGTGTACAGAGGGCGTTTGTGTGGAGGGTTAGTCCAGGCATTTCTGTGTCCTATGAGCTAGAGACACAAGGAGATGCTGTGAGAGAAAGAGAGAGAGAATGTGTGTGTGTGTGTGTGTGTGTGTGTGTGTGTGTGTGTGTGTGTGTGTGTGTGTGTGTGTGTGTGTGTATATATATATATATATATATATAGAGATGGTCGACCAGTCCAGTCACCAGTCAGGCCCAGTAGAACAGAGAGTTCTAGTAAACCTGCGGAAGGCAGGTCCAATGCCACAACACCATGCCAAGCACAAACAAACACCACAACGTTGTCACAACAAACCACTATCCACTGCCAAGTATTCATTGACGTCCAACTTCAACCAAATGCATAAAGCTAGAAATGAATACTAATATATATATATATATATATATATATATATATATATATATATATATATATATATATCAGTGTCCAGTGCTGCTGTGAAGGTTCAAGGCTCGAGTAGTGTAGGAGTGTGTGTGTGTGTGTGTGTGTGTGTGTGTGTGTGTGTGTGTGTGTGTGTGTGTGTGTGTGTGTGTGTGTGTGTGTGTGTGTGTGTTGTTTTATCACCAGATGGGATCAGAGAGCAGTATGTACAGCTAAATCCACATATTAGATGAGTTTCCCTTTCAGAGTGCGTAGGAGCGATTCTCCTGTCTCTCCCTGTTATATTCACTGAGGTCTCATCAGAGTTCTCCCTACAGAATACACAGAGGAGAGAGGTTCTCTGGACTCACCCTCCTGCTCATCTGTAGTTGAATAAGGGATCAAAGGGGAGTTACAAAGATGCTGTATGGCTGTATGTGTGAAGGTCTGCATGGGAGTGAGAGAGGAGCCTGTGGCTAGACTGCAGGGGGAAGCATGAGATGGATGGAGTGAAGAGACTGGGGATTTAGGTATGTTTCTTAAAACTGCATTGTTGGTTAAGGGCTTGTAAGTCAGCATTTCACTGTAAGGTCTACACCTGTTGTATTCGACGCATGTGACAAATACAATTTGATTTGATTTGTGTGAGATAATGTGTGTGAGAGAGAGAGAGTGAAAGAGAGAGTGAGAAGGCGGAGAGCGAACGGCGAAAGTGTGCAAAGCCTGACCTGAAACTAGGGAGAGAGAAAAGAGAGAAAGAGAGAGAAGAGAAGAGAGAGAAGAGAAACAAGAGAGAGAGAAAGAGAGAGAGAGTACAGTCAAATGGTATCAGGTCTCTATTAGGCTAATCTGGCCAGGCATTCATGGTCCACTTCTCTGTTACACTAATTGCAGGATTAAAAAGAACCTGATCCACAGTCTACCCCCCCCTCTCTCTCTCCCCTCTCTCTCTTCTATTCTCCCTCTGTCTATCCTCTTTTTCGCTCCATCCCTCTTGCACTATCTTTTGTGACACACCCATATATTCACACACAGCACACTCTCTTTTCTGAACAAAATGGCGACTATTCTTCATAAGAGTGCTTCCCTAAACAACCTCTGAGGCTAGAGTGTGTTAGAATGTGTGTGTGTGTGTGTGTGTGTGTGTGTGTGTGTGTGTGTGTGTGTGTGTGTGCTCCCCAGACATTTCAGCGCCTGGGGATGGGATAAAATCCGCAGAGAGGCATGTGGGGAATCTTCTGTACTCTATAGCAGGAACAGCACGTCGGCAGGACATCAAACAGCACCTATAGGAGACATCTCTTCCCACCTAATTTCTCTCGCTCTCTGTCTGCTATCATCTCTCTCTATCCCTCCCTCCCCCTATCTCTCGCGTTTTCTCTCTCTCTGATATCATCAGCCTACCCCCCCCCCCCCGCCACCCCCTCCCACAGCCTCTCACTATCTCTCTGTTCTGAGCTCAAAGAGGCCATTCCTCTCTGTTCCTGCTCTGTCGTTACCTGCCAGGGCGGGGCCCTGCGACTTGACATCTTGTGGTCCCGTTGCCAAGGACACCGTTGGAGACCGGCTCGCTGTGATGTCAACACACATGCAATGTATTTCATCACACACCCCCTGTCCCCCCGTCTTAGTGAACTAAAGCCAAGATTGACTGAACTAGGGAGTGTCTGGGAGGGAAGAGCCAATGGATGAATGAATGGGTGACTGTCTGTACCTGTTCCTCTGCTTCACACAGCTAACACATGGCAAGCCCAAACCCACTCTTCCGACAAAGTAGCTCATCTGTAGCAGGACAATAAAACAGGACAGTTAACGCTAAGTTAAGCTAAGATACGCTAGGCTGATAATAAACTCACAGTGACGCCCAACCATTTTGCATGAGTTAATTAGCCGCTACCACTAACAATGAGCAATTGGCCCACTTGGCGCTCTATGCTAGGCTACGCTACATTGACAGTTTGCATTGGAAACCCTGTAGCGCGTGCCTTAGCATCCAGTTGTAAATTAGCAGTGAACGCTAACCTGCTGTTTTACTAGGCCTTCTGTCCTCATTATTCTTAGCATGACAATGCATTGCCTGGATTCTCAACACACGCATGCACACACACACACACACACACATGGACATGCACACACACACACACACACACATACACACACACAAACACACACACACAAACACTACTACCTATGGTAATTAATAGGTGTTCTCGGCATGGGGAACATATGCGTTTACTGATGGCCATGCAGAACATATTGGCGTGGTGACTTATCATGCTCCAGTCTTGTTGTTAGCTGCTGATTTGCTGACTGCAGGTAAACCCAACGCGTTAAAATAAACAACCTTGAAAGGTTGATTAAAACAGAGGGAAAGCATTGTAATGTAGTTTAGAGGGAGAGAAAAGAGAGAGAGAGATGGAGAGATAGATTCACCATAGACTGATAGATAAAGAGGATAACAGCCTCTATTTTACCTTCAACCTCCACCGCTGCATTTGTTTAACACAATAGAATGTTTCCTCTAGTCTAGACACCTGAACGATGACCTGCCTACTATTTAGGTCACCAATCCATTTCCCTCCACAATGTCCAGTCAAATTGCAGGGTGGTAATCGCTGCACGGCCATTCATTCACGTTCACACAGAAAATCCTCTCTCCCTCTGCTTATCTGGTCTAATGTGATTTGAATGTGTGTGTGTGTGTGTGTGTGTGTGTGTGTGTGTGTGTGTGTGTGTGTGTGTGTGTGTGTGTGTGTGTGTGTGTGTTTGTGTGTGTGTGGTGGTTGTGTGTGTGTGGTGGTTGTGTGTGTCTGGTTTATCTGAGGTGATGGACAGTGGCTGGGCAAATGCAGCGGTGTGCGGTGGCGTGGATTGGTGAGAGGGCCATGTGTTTGAATGTGTGTCTCTCAGGCTGTTTGTGGTGAAGTGGCACGCTTCACACACTCTTATTCAACATGTCATCTCATATACATATACATTCATATACATTCAACATGCACATATGGAAGTTCATATCAAATCAAATGTTTTTTTCGTAAACAACAGGTGTAGACTAACAGACTTTCCAGCAAAGACAATAACATGAGGAATAAATACACAATGAGTACCGATAACTTGGCTATATACACTGGGTACCAGTGCCAAGTCGAGGTACGAGGTAATTGAGGTAAATAGGTACATACAGTATGGCCGTGGGGATGGCACAGTCCATCAGTCTAAGATGTGCTACTGACATTCTATATGGTTATACTACGTAGGAACACCGGGGCAACACTAATACAATTAATAGTATGCGTTTTCTCCCGCGTTGGATAGCGGTCGCTGTCCACGGTTCTGAAACACATCAGTGCACTGTTAAATATGCGCCTTGTCTTAGACCATGTTGCTATGTGCATAATAGCAAAGTTAACCAGCATATTGGTGTTGAGAACAATGCTGCGGAGGCAGCAGTGGAGGTAGGAGATGAGAATACAGCCTTTGACTTAATTGCCTAAGAAAAGGGAGAGAGGAAACCCCAACATAATTAGTTATATAATCTATTTGAGATTCTTCAAATAGCCACCCTTTGCCTTGATGACAACTTTGCACACTCTTGGCATTCTCTCAACCAGATTCACCTGGAATGATTTTCCAACAGTCTTGAAGGAGTTCCCACATATGCTGAGCACTTGTTGGCTGCTTTTCCTTCACTCTGCAGTCCAACTCATCCCAAACCATCTCAATTTGGTTGAGGCCAGGTCATCTGATGCAGCACTCCATCACTTTAATTATTGGTAAAATAGCCCTTACACAGCCTAGAGGTGTGTTGGGTCATTTTCCTGTTGAGAAACAAATGATAGTCCCAATAAGCACAAACCAGATGGGATGGCGTATCGCTGCTGAATGCTGTGGTAGCCATGCTGGTTAAGTGTACCTTGAATTCTAAATATATCACAGACAGTGTGACCAGCAAAGCACCCCCACACCATCACACCTCCTCCTCCATGCTTCACGGTGGGAACCACACATGTGGAGATCCTCCGTTCACCCACACCGTATCTCACAAAGACATGGCGGTTGGGATCAAAAATCTCCAATTTGGACAGATTTCCACCGGTCTAATGTCCATTGCTCGTGTTTCTTGGTCCAAGCAAGTCTCTTCTTCTTATTGGTGTCCTTTAGTAGTGGTTTCTTTGTAAGAATTCGACCATGAAGGCCTGATTCACACAGTCTCCCATGAAACAGTTGATGTTGAGATGTGTCCGTGACTTGAACTCTGTGAAGCATTTATTTGGGCTATAATTTCTGAGGCTGGTAACTCTAATGAACGTATCTTCTGCAGCAGAGGTAACTCTGGGTCTTCCATTCCTGTGGTGGTCCTCATGAGAGACAGTTTCATCATTGCACTTGATGGTTTTTGCGACAGCACTTGAAGAAACTTTCAAAGTTCTTGAAATGTTCCATATTGACTGACCTTCATGTCTTAAAGTAATGATGAACTGTCATTTATCTTTGCTTATTTGAGCTGTTCTTGCCATAATATGGAATTGGTTCTTTACCAAATAGGTCTATCTTCTGTATACTCCCCCTACCTTGTCACAACACAACTGATTGCCTCAAACGCATTAAGAAGGAAAGAAATTTCACAAATTAACTTTTAACAAGGCACACCTGTTAATTTAAATGCATTCCAGGTGACTACTTCATGAAGCTGGTTGAGAGAATGCCAAGAGTGTACAAAGCTGTCATCAAGGCAATAGGTGGCTATTTGAAGAATCTCAAATATAAAATATATTTTGATTTGTTTAACCTCTCTTGGGTAGGGGGCAGTATTTTCACCTCCGGATGAAAAGCGTGCCCAAAGTAAACTGCCTGTAACTCAGGGCCAGAAGCTAGGATATGCATAGAAAACACTCTAAAGTTTCTAAAACTGTTAAAATAATGTCTGTGAGTATAACATAACTGATATGGCAGGCGAAACCCCGAGGACAAACCATCCAGGGGGGGAAAAAATTGAGGTCATAGGATTTTCCAATTGTTTTCTATGGGATACCCTTATTATTAGGAACCTGGTTGCAGTTCCTATGGCTTCCACTAGATATCAACAGTCTTTAGAAATTGTTCGATGTTTTTCTTTTGAGAAATTAAGAAGTAGTGCTATTCATTGTAAGTGTCAATCCAGGTGGACTCTACTGTTTTGATGCGTGTGACCCGAAGCGCGCTTCACGTTGTTTTTATCCGGTATTGGAAACCGTCTTAAATTTTAGCGATTATTTACATTTTTGGGTACCTGAGGTTGGATTAGGAACGTTGTTTGAAATGTTTGGACCAAGTTGGGGCAGCAGGTAGCCTAGTGGTTAGAGCGTTGGACTAGTAAACGAAAGGTTGCAAGATCGAATACTGACAAGGTAAAAATCTGTCATTCTGCCCCTGAACAAGGCAGTTAACCCACTGTTCCTAGGTCATCATTGTAAATAAGAATTTGTTCTTAACTGACTTGCCTAGTTAAATATAAATAAAGGCTTTCACTTTTTTTTGGTCAGAACAGCCTCTCTGGTATTATTTCTAATTTATTTAGTGTTGTTTACACTGTTCTAAATTGTCAGAAAAATTATATTTACAATAATAATAATAACCCTCCTTTTTCTTGATCTCGTTCTTATTGTTATTATTATTATTATTATTATAAGTAATGTCATTATCATCAGTAGGCTTAGTATAGCAGTCTTGTATAACCTCTTAATCTGTAGGCCTAAGAGCACATCATGTGTAGTTTTAACACCGTAACTTACTTAGGACTACATTTCAATACTTCTATAGGCTACTGTATCAATCAATCATTAATTCGTTCATGTCGTCACACAGCATACGAGTAATTCATGATTTGAAATGTAATCAAGCATTTTCATTTAAAGATTTAACAAAGCGATCCTTGAATAATTAGCATAAACAATGAATAAACCATTCCATGGAAATTGCATTAATGAATGAATGCGACTGGTTGGAGTCTTTGCTGTAATAAAGACTTTACAAAAAAATACAAAACATTTTTTACTACAGACTCTCTGGTACACTTTTATTTAGTGTTGTTTACATTGTTCCAAACGGTCAGAGAAATTATATTGGAATCTAACAGCACCTGTTTGACACACAATATGCACGCAGCGCTGGCTCCTTACCTTATTTGTCTTGATTTCCAGTATTGTAGCCACATTTATTCCATACATCAGACTTCCCCTTTAACTCCTGAGCAACCAGTAAGCATTCCCCCGTTTCTAGTTTATTTGTCACGTCCTCTGCATCCATTTTGCTGTCACGTGTTACGGTGTTCGGAGTTTGTTATAACCAATTTATTGATGTGATTATGATATGCTACAGGTCAGCCCCTATTGGTCACGTGCATGCGATGCTTACATGTGTCATGTACAGAGTGCAAGGGTCGAGGGAATAGGGAATGTTTTTCCTAAACAAATTAGGGTTTTCGTTAACAGAACTTTTCAGTCAGAAAGGGCTGTAATTATGTTGAAGCTTCAGCAACACGGACAGCATGATAAACCCTGTTGATGTTCTGTGGTGGCCGCTGCAGTAGGGAGAAGAGAGAGACAACGGGTGCTAGTCACACAGTCACTTGCCGTAGTTTTTTTTTAACACAGTGCAGTATGTCTGAGCCCACAATCAAATCAATTGCGGTCGGACTCTCTCTAGTCATTTGTGTGTCTTAATTATTTCATCAAACAGTGTGCTTAAAGCATCAGACAAGCTCAGTGCATATAGTTGATTTGATTAAAACACATAGGATGTGTCTATATATGGAAAAATACACATTTTGACCAATCGATCGGTCGAAAGAACAGACGACTCTTGGCGCTCATACAGCCCTAGCGCTCATATATGCTTTACCTCCATATATGCTTTACCTCCATATATGCTTCACCTCATATATGCATCATATATTCTCCTTTTTGACATGTCAGCATGGGATGCTGTGACATCCAGTGTGTAGGACATGCGTCAGTCCAAATCCTCAGAGGTGGATAGGAAACAACCTTCGGCTCTGTCTTAGCCATAGAAGCACATTAAAACAGACAAGCTGGCACCGGAATTCATTTCAAATTCTACATCTTTATGGCACGCTTACATTGCTGCCATTAGTGGTGTAACGGAATAAGCGTTCACGTGGAGATGACGCACACACACTTAAAACACACACACACACACACACACACACACACACACACACACACACACACACACACACACACACACACACACACACACACACACACACACACACACACACACACACACACACACACACACACACACACACACACACACACTCTTCATTCATCTTAAATCCGCTACTAATGAATTTTCCACTGGTTCTCTACCACTCCACTCACCCATCTCCACTCGGGGACCATCAAACACAAAGTTTAACAAGGCCCCAGTTATTTTTGCCACTTTTTAACATGGCAGCAGTTAAAGTCATATAGTGTATAATGGTGGGAGTAAAAGACAGACTATATCAAATAAGAGGTATTCCCTATATAGTACACTATTGTTGACCACAGCCCTGGGGATCTAGAGCTCTACATAGGGAATAGGGTGCCATTTTGGACACAGCCCAGAGCCAATTCCCAGCCAACACAGACGGCAAAGGGATAAAGTCAATTCTGCCCAACGAGCGTTCAGCCATGCTGTAAGCCTGGCAAGCAGAGAAGCTGAAACGACTGATTCATCCGAACAAGTATTTTTTGATGGGAATTTGATTGCGTTTGATTGTATCGTTTACACTGTTTTGAGACCAGATGAGGAAGCTCAGCGTATCCACACATCTGTTGTGTTTTTCTACGCTGCAAGGACATTGAATGATCCACTCGTATGAAGCAGTAAGAAGACACAGTCTGTCATTTCCCCCTCAAGGAATATCTTGAATCACTGTGTTACTTCTCTGTACGAAGCTTGGCGGTGACTAGAGTAGATGTGAGTTGTTATGAGGTTATAGGGGTCAGTATTATCTCATGTTGGACGGTAGTATTCATTATACTGGGATGAATGGACTTGCTCCACATGGTAGAGTCTATATAGAGGAATCAGCCTTAACAATAAGCTATAGGTAGAGCTGGTGTCGCCCTATAGCCACAGCACAATGGGTACTGGGCTAAAGCCAGTGCAGGTCTTTTCCTTAGCTAGTGGTAGTTACATATAGGCTGTCTTAGCCCCCAGCCTCTGCCCTTTACTGTCCTACATTGTGCAATTCAACTCATAACCCGGTGTGTGTGTGTGTGTGTGTGTGTGTGTGTGTGTGTGTGTGTGTGTGTGTGTGTGTGTGTGTGTGTGTGTGTGTGTGTGTGTGTGTGTGTGTGTACTTTCCATGCACTCATTCATCACACACTCTAAGTGACACACAGTCTGACAACCAACCAGTCATAACTAGTGCTTCATCAGCAAGACACTTCAAGTTCTGACTGGTGACCTGGAGGCTACGATGACACAAACCCACTACATAAGGCTACGATGACACAAACCCACTACATAACGCTACGATGACACAAACCCACTACATAACGCTACGATGACACAAACCCACTACATAAGGCTACGATGACACAAACCCACTACATAAGGCTACGATGACACAAACCCACTACATAAGGCTACGATGACACAAACCCACTACATAAGGCTACGATGACACAAACCCACTACATAACGCTACGATGACACAAACCCACTACATAAGGCTACGACGACACAAACCCACTACATAAGGCTACGATGACACAAACCCACTACATAAGGCTACGATGACACAAACCCACTACATAAGGCTACGATGACACAAACCCACTACATAACGCTACGATGACACAAACCCACTACATAAGGCTACGATGACACAAACCCACTACATAAGGCTACGATGACACAAACCCACTACATAAGGCTACGATGACACAAACCCACTACATAAGGCTACGATGACACAAACCCACTACATAAGGCTACGATGACACAAACCCACTACATAACGCTACGATGACACAAACCCACTACATAAGGCTACGATGACACAAACCCACTACATAAGGCTACGATGACACAAACCCACTACATAAGGCTACGATGACACAAACCCACTACATAAGGCTACGATGACACAAACCCACTACATAACGCTACGATGACACAAACCCACTACATAAGGCTACGATGACACAAACCCACTACATAAGGCTACGATGACACAAACCCACTACATAAGGCTACGATGACACAAACCCACTACATAACGCTACGATGACACAAACCCACTACATAAGGCTACGATGACACAAACCCACTACATAAGGCTACGATGACACAAACCCACTACATAACGCTACGATGACACAAACCCACTACATAAGGCTACGATGACACAAACCCACTACATAAGGCTACGATGACACAAACCCACTACATAAGGCTACGATGACACAAACCCACTACATAAGGCTACGATGACACAAACCCACTACATAAGGCTACGATGACACAAACCCACTACATAAGGCTACGATGACACAAACCCACTACATAAGGCTACGATGACACAAACCCACTACATAAGGCTACGACTGTCATTAAGACAAAACCACATTACAGCCCAAATTACTTCTTTAGAATAGACTAAAATGGAATAGAATAATATAGATTAGAATAGACTAAAATGGAATAGAATAATATAGATTAGAATAGACTAAAATGGAATAGAATAATATAGATTAGAATAGACTAAAATGGAATAGAATAATATAGATTAGAATAGAAACATTATTGTCCACTT
Source organism: Salvelinus namaycush (assembly GCF_016432855.1). NCBI lineage: Eukaryota > Metazoa > Chordata > Actinopteri > Salmoniformes > Salmonidae > Salvelinus > Salvelinus namaycush. Next base: position 60,496,773 of record NC_052314.1, read on the forward strand.
TCTGGTAATCACTTCCTTGAACCTCGAATCATCTATAGCCGTTCTGAACACCGTCAATTAAATGGCTATTAAATATGTTGTTTCTCTTTCAGTTGATTACTGGGAGTTGCCTGATTAGCCACTAATTACTTGTCATCTGAGAGTGGTTAATTCACAAGTGTTCCCTGGCGATTTATCAAGTGTAATCAACGAAAGGAATTAAAACCTGAACCGTTAAATGCAGAATTAACAGGATAATTATGTAATGGCACAAGGTAGCCACCATTAATTGTATCAACTTCTATAAAAACACATCTACAATTTTTTTGTTGATGTACAACTCAAATAAATGCTTATTTGGAAATCAAACTCAGAGAAAAGTTGTTATTTATCTTCTTAAAGAGGCAATTATACATGAAACAGTATATTTACTTTAAATTTCTCTTTAATGACCTATTAGGAACAAAGTTGTGAATTAGTAGCTATTTGAATACAAATAATTGGTTGTTCTTGTGGCTAATTACGCCCAAGGTAATTAAGGAGCTGAGTGAAAAGAAAAGAGAGAGAAAAGAGAAGGCATTGGAGAGGCGTTTGTCTGACTGGGCTTTTATAGGAGAGGGGGAGGAGGAGAGGAGGGGAGGAGGAGAAGGAGTCTACTGTGTTGGAAAAGGGGCTAGTGGGGAGAGACTGGAATGTCAATGATGGGACAGGGTGTGTGTGTGTGTGTGTGTGTGTGTGTGTGTGTGTGTGTGTGTGTGTGTGTGTGTGTGTGTGTACCATAGCTGCAAAAGAACACAGGTTCTGGGCATTGTGATAGATCTCTACCATATCTAGGAGGGCACATTGGTCTGGAACTCTCTTTCTCTGTTTTTTTTAATTAAAATGTGTTTTTATTTTTAATTTTACCCCATTTTCTCCCCAATTTCGTAGTATGGCAATTGTTAGTAGTTACTATCTTGTCTCATCGCTACAACTCCCGTACGGGCTCGGGAGAGACGAAGGTCGAAAGCCATGCGTCCTCTGAAACACAACCCAACCAAGCAGCACTGCTTCTTAACACATCCAACCCGGAAGCCAGCCGCACCAATGTGTCGGAGGAAACACCGTACACCTAGCGACCTGGTTAGCGTGCATTGCGCCCGGCCCACCACAGGAGTCGCTAGTGCGCGATGAGACAAGGATATCCCTACCGGCCAAACCCTCCCTAACCCGGACGACGCTAAGGCCAATTGTGCGTCGCCCCATGGACCTCCCGGTCGCAGCCGGCTGCGACAGAGCCTGGGCTCGATCTTTCTCTGTTTTTTAACCATCCTTTTTTCTGCCTCTCCATCCCAACATGCTAAACACACAAAGTTATTAAATCTACAGCAACAAAATATATACACTGCTCAAAAAAATAAAGGGAACACTTAAACAACACAATGTAACTCCAAGTCAATCACACTTCTGTGAAATCAAACTGTCCACTTAGGAAGCAACACTGATTGACAATAAATTTCACATGCTGTTGTGCAAATGGAATAGACAAAAGGTGGAAATTATAGGCAATTAGCAAGACACCCCCAATAAAGGAGTGATTCTGCAGGTGGTGACCACAGACCACTTCTCAGTTCCTATGCTTCCTGGCTGATGTTTTGGTCACTTTTGAATGCTGGCGGTGCTTTCACTCTAGTGGTAGCATGAGACGGAGTCTACAACCCACACAAGTGGCTCAGGTAGTGCAGCTCATCCAGGATGGCACATCAATGCGAGCTGTGGCAAGAAGGTTTGCTGTGTCTGTCAGCGTAGTAACCAGAGCATGGAGGCTCTACCAGGAGACAGGACAGTACATCAGGAGACGTGGAGGAGGCCGTAGGAGGGCAACAACCCAGCAGCAGGACCGCTACCTCCGCCTTTGAGCAGGAGAAGCACTGCCAGAGCCCTGCAAAATGACCTCCAGCAGGCCACAAATGTGCATGTGTCAGCATATGGTCTCACAAGGGCTCTGAGGATCTCATCTCGGTACCTAATGGCAGTCAGGCTACCTCTGGCGAGCACATGGAGGGCTGTGCGGCCCCACAAAGAAATGCCACCCCACACCATGACTGACCCACCGCCAAACCGGTCATGCTGGAGGATGTTGCAGGCAGCAGAACGTTCTCCACGGCGTCTCCAGACTCTGTCACGTCTGTCACATGTGCTCATGTGCTCAGTGTGAACCTGCTTTCATCTGTGAAGAGCACAGGGCGCCAGTGGCGAATTTGCCAATCTTGGTGTTCTCTGGCAAATGCCAAACGTCCTGCACGGTGTTGGGCTGTAAGCACAACCCCCACCTGTGGACGTCGGGCCCTCATACCACCCTCATGGAGTCTGTTTCTGACCGTTTGAGCAGACACATGCACATTTGTGGCCTGCTGGAGGTCATTTTGCAGGGCTCTGGCAGTGCTCTTCCTGCTCAAAGGCGGAGGTAGCGGTCCTGCTGCTGGGTTGTTCCCCTCCTACGGTCTCCTCCACGTCTCCTGATGTACTGGCCTGTCTCCTGGTAGCGCCTCCATGCTCTGGACACTACGCTGACAGACACAGCAAACCTTTTTGCCACAGCTCGCATTGATGTGCCATCCTGGATGAACTGCACTACCTGAGCCACTTGTGTGGGTTGTAGACTCCGTCTCATGCTACCACTAGAGTGAGAGCACCGCCAGCATTCAAAAGTGACCAAAACATCAGCCAGGAAGCATAGGAACTGAGAAGTGGTCTGTGGTCACCACCTGCAGAATCACTCCTTTATTGGGGGTGTCTTGCTAATTGCCTATAATTTCCACCTTTTGTCTATTCCATTTGCACAACAGCATGTGAAATTTATTGTCAATCAGTGTTGCTTCCTAAGTGGACAGTTTGATTTCACAGAAGTGTGATTGACTTGGAGTTACATTGTGTTGTTTAAGTGTTCCCTTTATTTTTTTGAGCAGTGTATATAATGTCTTAGCTGTCATACATGTAAATGAATTGCAGAAATTAAATATGTCCATAATTGGAGGGCCTGAAGTTCACGCTGAAGATGGTGAAGAGAAACAACTGGTCCGTGTGTCTGCATTTCAAACACAACAGAGACCCTGCTTTCTAACACTGTATATTTTGAAGCACTTCTTTAATTAAAATGGACATTTTTCTGTTGTTTTTTAAGGGTAGATAACGAGAGAGAGAGAGAGAGAGAGAGAGAGAGAGAGAGAGAGAGAGAGAGAGAGAGAGAGAGAGAGAGAGAGAGAGAGAGCCTAAAACCGAGAGAGAGCGATAAGAGAGAGGAGAGAGACAAAAATAAATAACAACAGAAATGTGTTGCCAAGTAAGTGTACTGTATCTGTCGCTATGAGGGCTGATTAGTATACAGCTTTGTGTTGAGACGGATAAACAAACAAACAACGAGCAG
>NC_052314.1:60505157-60511790 GCF_016432855.1 Salvelinus namaycush
AATAGGTTCTCCGAAGAAGAGATTCCAGACTGAAATAAAACAAAGCAACACTGCAAGTCCAGGATAAACGGTCTTATATATCTACTTTTTCAGCACCTCGGCTCCTTTGAGAACAAACCTAATGGGCCGTTATGTGGAGCAGAACTAAGTCATTTATTCATTATTACTAAATGATCCTTCAGTAGCTGTTTGTCCAGTAAAATATCTGGTGGACAGCAGAGGCACTGGCTCATGTATTAGATTTACCCTTCTCGCTCCCCTCTTCAGTCACGCACGTACACACACACACACACACACACACACACACACACACACACACACACACACACACACACACACACACACACACACACACACACACACACACACACACACACACACACACACACACACAACACACACACACAACACACACAAAGTGTATGAATCTGAAGCTTTACGATTGGACTGTTCTATTATACATGTGGGCGTCTCGGTCTATGAGCCGTTGAATGGAGGCTTTATTTCCTCTTTTCCCCCTCGCTGGAGACGGAGAGGAGAGAGGAGAGGTTAATACCAATGTAGCCTATGACTACCTGGCAGAATGATATCAGGATTATTTGCATGAATCCAGTGGCCATTTGTTTAGCAAACTCAGTAATCACATGCGGGCTACAGCAACACTGCCTAACCAAACAATGGCCTCTTCCTGGTGGGCAAATGCATTAAAGGGTAACTACCTCAATTACCTCAATTATCTCATACCCCCGCGCATCGACTCTGTACTGGTACTGCCTGTATATAGCCATGTTATTATCTTCTCCCTATATATAGCCATGTTATTTTCTACTCCCTGTATATAGCCATGTTATTTTCTACTCCTGTATATAGCCATGTATTTTCTACTCCCTGTATATAGCCATGTTATTTTCTACTCCCTGTATATAGCCATGTTATTTTCTACTCCTGTATATAGCCATGTTATTTTCTTCTCACTCCTGTATATAGCCATGTTATTTTCTACTCCCTGTATATAGCCATGTTATTTTCTACTCCCTGATATAGCCATGTTATTTTCTTCTCCACTACTGTAATAGCCATGCTATTTTTCTTCTCCTACTGTATATAGCCATGTATTTTCTACTCCCTGTATATAGCCATGTTATTTTCTACTCCCTGTATATAGCCATGTTAATTTATCATACTCCCTACTGTATATAGCCAGTTATTTCTATTCCTGTATATAGCCATGTCATTTCTACTCCCTGTTATATTATAGCCATGTTATTTCTACTCCCTGTATATAGCCATGTTATTTTCTACTCCCTGTATATAGCCATGTTATTTTCTACTCCTTATATAAGCCATGTTATTTTCTAACTATGCTGCTACTACCTGTTATAACAGTCACCTAGTCCATCGTTATATCTGAAACTCTACATCTTGCCATAGATCTATACCATGTAATTTCTACTCCCTGTATATAGCCATGTTATTTCTACTCCCTTATATGTTAGTCCCATACTCCATATGCCTTCCTGCCGTTTATTTTGCTCTCATCCCTTGTATTAATCTGTTACTACTCCCTGTATATAGCCATGTTATTTCTACTCCCTGTATTAGCCATGTTATCTATAATCCTGTATAGCCATGTTATTACATGTTTTACCTTTATCCAGTATTTTCTACTCCCGTATATAGCCATGTTATTTCTACTCCTCTGTATATAGCCATGTTATTTTTTCTCCTCTGTATATAGCATGTTATTTTCTACTCCTGTATATAGCCAGTTTATTGTCTATCCCTGTATATAGCCATGTTATTTTCTACTCCCTGTATATAGCATGTTATTTCTAACTCCCACTTATATAGCCATGTATTTTCTACTTCCTGTATATAGCCATGTTATTTTTACTACCTGTATATATGCCATGTTATTTTCTACTCCCTGTATATAGCCATGTTATTTTCTACTCCCTGTTATAGCCATGTATTTTTCTACTCCCTGTATAGTAGCCATGTTATTTTCTACTCCCTGTATATAGCCATGTTATTTTCTACTCCCTGTATATAGCCATGTATTTTTCTATCCCTATCTATAGCCATGTTATTTTCTACCCTGTATATACCATGTAATTTCCTACATCCTGTATATAGCCATGTTTTATCTACTCCCTATATATGTTATTACTACCTATATAGCCATGTTATTTTACTCCCTGTATAAGCCCATGTAATTTCTACTCCCTGTATATATGCCATGTTAATTTCTACTCCCTGTATATAGCCATGTTTTTCTATCTGTATATAGCCATGTTAATTTCTACTCCCTGTATATAGCATGTTAATTTCTACTCCCTGTATATAGCCATGTTATTTCTACTCCCTGTATATAGCCATGTTATTTTCTACTCCCTGTATATAGCCATGTTATTTTCTACTCCCTGTAATAAGCCATGTAATTTCTACTCCCTGTATATAGCCATGTTATTCTTCCCTATATAGCATGTTAATTTCTACTCCCTGTATATAGCCATGTTATTTTCTACTCCCTGTATATAGCCATGTATTTTCTACTCCCTGTATATAGCCATGTTAATTCTACTCCCGTATAGCCATGTATTTCTACTCCTCGTATATAGCCATGTATTTTCTCTCCCTGTATATAGCCATGTTATTTCTATCCGTATATGCCTGTTATTTTCTACTCCCTGTATATAGCCATGTTATTCTACCCCTGTATATAGCCATGTTATTTTCTACTCCCTGTATATAGCCATGTATTTTCTAATCCCTGTATATAGCCATGTTATTTTCTACTCCTGTATATAGCCATGTTAATTTCTACTCCCTGTATATAGCCATGTATTTTCTACTCCCTGTATATAGCAGTTATTTCTACCTGTATATAGCCATGTTATCTATCCTAATACATGTATTTTCTACCCTGTATATAGCATGTTTTACTCCCTGTTATATGCCATGTTAATTTCTACTCCCTGTATATAGCCATGTTATTTCTACTCCCTGTATATAGCCATGTTAATTTCTACTCCCTGTATATAGCCATGTTATTTTCTACTCCCTGTATATAGCCATGTTAATCTACTCCCTGTATATAGCCATGTTATTTTCTACTCCCTGTATATAGCCATGTTATTTTACTACTGTATATAGCCATGTTATTTTCTACTCCCTTATATAGCCATGTAATTTCTACCCCTGTATATTAGCCATGTTATTTTCTACTCCCTGTATATAGGCCATGTTAATTCTACTCCTGTATATAGCCATGTTATTTTCTACCCTGTATTAAGCCATGTATTTTCTACTCCCTGTATATAGCCATGTTATTTTCTACTCCCTGTATATAGCATGTATTTTCCTCCCCGTATATAATGTTATTTTCTACTCCCTGATATAGCCATGTTATTTCTACTCCCGTATATAGCCATGTAATTTTCTACTCCCTGTATATAGCCATGTATTTCTACTCCCTGTATATAGCATGTTAATTTCTACTCCCTGTATATAGCCATGTTATTTTCTACTCCCTGTTTATATAGCCATGTAATTATCTAATCCCAATATATAGCCATGTTTTTCTACTCCCTGTTATAAGCCATGTTATTATCTAATCCCAATATATAGCCATGGTATTCTACCCTGTATATAGCCATGTAATTATCTAATCCCAATATATAGCCATGTTATTTTCTACTCCCTGTATATAGCCATGTTATTATCTAATCCCAATATATAGCCATGTTATTTTCTACTCCCTGTATATAACCATGTTATTTTCTACTCCCTATATATAGCCATTATTTTCACTCTGTATAAGCCATGTTAATTTCTACTCCCTGTATATAGCCATGTTTCTTACTCCCTGTATATAGCATGTTATTTCTACCCTGTATATAGCCATGTAATTATCTAATCCCAATATATAGCCATGTTATTTTCTACTCCCTGTATATAGCCATGTTATTATCTAATCCCAATATATAGCCATGTTATTTTCTACTCCCTGTATATAGCCATGTTATTATCTAATCCCAATATATAGCCATGTTATTTTCTACTCCCTGTATATAACCATGTTATTTTCTACTCCCTATATATAGCCATGTTATTTTCTACTCCCTGTATATAGCCATGTTATTTTCTACTCCCCGTATATAACCATGTTATTTTCTACTCCCTGTTTATAGCCATGTTATTTTCTACTCCCTGTATATAACCATGTAATTTCCTACTCCCTGTATATAGCCATGAATTTCTACTCCCTGTATATAGCCATGTTATATCTACTCCCTATATATAGCCATGTTATTTTTACTCCCTGTATATAGCATGTTATTTCTACTCCCTGTATATCGCCATGTTATTTTCTACTCCCTGTATATAGCCATGTAATTTCTACTCCCTGTATATAGCATGTTAATTTCTACTCCTGTATATAGCCATGTTATTTTTCTACTCCCTGTATATAGCCATGTTATTTTCTACTCCCTGTATATAGCCATGTTATTATCTAATCCCAATATATAGCCATGTTATTTTCTACTCCCTGTATATAGCCATGTTATTTTCTACTCCCTGTATATAGCCATGTAATTATCTAATCCCAATATATAGCCATGTTATTTTCTACTCCCTGTATATAGCCATGTTATTATCTAATCCCAATATATAGCCATGTTATTTTATACTCCCTGTATATAGCCATGTTATTTTCTACTCCCAATATATAGCCATGTTATTATCTACTCCCTATATATAGCCATGTTATTTTCTACTCTCTATATATAGCCATGTTATGTTCTACTCCCTGTATTAGTCATGTTATTTTCTACTCCCTGTATATAGCCATGTTATTTCTTCTCCCTATATATAGCCATGTTTTTTCTACTCCCTGTATATAGCCATGTTATTTTCTACTCCCTATATATAGCCATGTTATTTTCTACTCCCTGTATATAGCCATGATTTTATACTCCTGATATAGCCATGTTATTTTCTACTCCTGTATATAGCCATGTTATTTTCTACTCCCTATATATAGCCATGTTATTTTCTACTCCCTATAAATAGTCATGTTATTTTCTACTCCCTGTATATAGCCATGCTATTATCTAATCCCAATATATAGCCATGTTATTTTCTACTCCCTGTATATAGCCATGTAACTTTCTACTCCCTGTATATAGCCATGTAATTATCTACTCCCTGTATATAGCCATGTTATTTTCTACTCTCTATAAATAGTCATGTTATTTTCTACTCCCTGTATATAGCCATGTATTTTCTACTCCCTGTATATAGCCATGTTATTTCTACTCCCTGTATATAGCCATGTTATTTTCTACTCCGTATATAGCCATGTTATTTTCTACTCCCTGTAATATCCATGTTATTATATTACTCCCTATATATAGCCATGTTATTTTCTACTCCCTATATATAGCCCTGTTATTTTTATCTACTCCTGTATATTAGCCCATTATTTTCTACTCCCTGTATATAGCCATGTATAATTATCTACTCCTATATATAGCATGTTATTTTCTACTCCCTATATAGCCAAGTTATTTTCTACTCCCTGATATAGCCATGTTATTTTCTACTCCCTGTATATAGCCAGTAATTATATACTCCCTATATATAGCCATGTTATTTCTACTCTCTATATATAGCCATGTTATTTTCTACTCCCTGTATATAGCCTGTTATTTTACTCCCTGTATATAGCCATGTTATTTTCTACTCCCTGTATATAGCCATGTAATTATCTATCCCTATATATAGCCATGTTATTTATACTCCCCTATATATAGCCATGTTATTTCTACTCCCTATATATATAGCCATGGTATATCTACTCCCTATCTATAGCCATGTTATTATCTACTCCCTGTATATAGCTCATGTTATTTCATTCCTGTATATAGCCATGTTATTTATACTCCCTATATATAGCCATGTTATTATCTACTCCCCTATATTAGCCATGTTATTATCTACTCCTATATATAGCCTTGTTATGCTTTCTCCATATATAGCATGTATATCTACTCCCTTTATATCGACATAGTTTTATCTACTCCCTATATAAGCCATGTTTATTTTCTACTCCTATTATAAGCCATGTATTTCTACTCCCTATATATATAGCCATGTTATTATCTACTCCCTATCTATAGCCATGTTATTATCTACTCCCTATATATAGCCATGTTATTATCTACTCCCTGTATATAGCCTTGTTATTTTATACTCCCTAAATATAGCCATGTTATTATCGACTTCCTGTATATAGCCATGTTATTATCGACTCCCTATATATAGCCATGTTATTATCTACTCCCTATATATAGCCATGTTATTATCTACTCCCTGTATATAGCCTTGTTATTATTAACTACCCTAATATAGCCATGTTATTATCTACTCCCTATATATAGCCATGTATTATCTACCCCTATAGATAGCCATGTTATATCTACTCCCTAAATATAGCCATGTTATTATCACTCCTATATATAGCCATGTTATGTATCTACTCCCTAAATATAGCCATGATTATTATTCTACTCCCTCCTTATATATATAGCCATGTTATATCTACTCCCTATATATAGCCATGATTAT
>NC_052314.1:60511890-60551890 GCF_016432855.1 Salvelinus namaycush
GAGAGGAGAGAGAAGAGAGGAAAGAGGCCTGGCAGGTGCTGCCGTGGAGAGATGGAGCTAGCTACTGTGTGTTGTGTGTGTGTGTTGTGTGTGTGTGTGTGTTGTGTGCTCTCGTAACGTTGAGGTAGAGTCAAGGGTAATATGGCTACCGGGTAATCGAGTTACCACACATTACCAGGCCAACAGGGGACAATTCTGCTGACAAGGATTTATTTAGTCAACTCCAATAACCACCAGCTAGACGAGACATTGAAAGGACAAAGACATGCTATTTAATACATACCCATTTAACTCCCAGGTGTATAGGCCTATAGACCATACGCTACACAGCCAAGTCATACAACCTAGCGATTAGCTTAGAGTTAGCCTTGTCGGTTCAGGTAGACCACATTAATAGCTAATTTAGTTTAGTTTAGTCTCACTAAGACACGTTAACTATAACGTTGGCTTCCACACGCTTTCCAGTTATAATATCTGAGCTCAGGAGATCAGGGCCCCAATTCACAAAGCCTTTCAGAATAGGAGTGCTGATCTAGGATCAGTTTGGCCTTTTAGATCATAATGAATACAATTCTACTGACAGAGGTGACCTGGTGCTAGATCAGCACTCTGAGAATAGGACACCATGGGCATTGTGTGAATAGATGTGCCGTGGTCTTTTTCCTGTGTCCCCGTGCGATAGCCTGTGGTGCTACCGCTCAGCCGTGATGGATGGGCCCTGCTTATCACCGTCACCTCAACTGAAACTACTGTTATTCTACCTGGGCTCAGTTGGCGGCTACGCCACGCTACGGTAAGGATGGTCACTCTGTCACCGTCCCCCCGGACCAGAACAGCCCGGGACACAGCCACAACCTCTGTCTGGCTCCATCAGGAGAGGGAAAACTCTAACACACACGGGACCGACACACACACACACACACACCTGCGCCGGCCGAGGGGTCCTTCTCAACTGGAGCGGAAAATAACTATCATCTCAATTCAATAACAACAGAAAACAAGAGGAGAAAATCAGCTGCCTTCACAAAGAGACTGTATATAACATCCTTTCCTCTGTAATGGTACCGTGGGGAAATGCGGTGGCAGTAGAGTGGCTGGGATAGTCCCTGTATTATTCATATGAGGATTTATAACCCAGCAGTGTGTGTGTGTGTGTGCGTGTGTGCGTGCGTGCGTGTGCGTGCGTGTGTGCGTGTCCATAGGGCCAGGCCACTCCATCACAAGGATCATTTCCTGTGTTTGACCCCCATGATGACCTCTGTTTCCCCTGACTCTCACACTCTTGTCAGCCCCAAATTAGTACATACTTAAGTTATATTATTTACAGGTTGTATAAGGTGATAATAGAAATATGGTGCTGCTATTTGTACAATTATTATTTTAATCATTATTAATTCAATAGTATTTGATTTTTGGAAGAATCATAAATCTTTTATTTTTATAGCCAACAAAAAATGGTGACCACTAAAACAATTCTGGATTTTCTATTTATACTAAACCTTATTCTTTATCATTTAAATGGTATATATTCCTATATACTTTATTATTTTTAATTTAAATTGCAATGCAATTTTCCTGCATTTAAATATATTTTTGAAATGTGTATATTTATTAAAGGACTTAGACCTAAATTAATGCAAGAAAATGACAGCCTATTCTTGTTGTTCTGGAAGGATTTGGAATACATCCATATCATTCCAGAAGATGAAGAATTTCAGAGAAACAATCCGAAAATAAATAATAGGTTAATTCAATAAATTCCCTCAATGATCTTTCCTCTTTCCTACACACTAGCGTATCCTCGCTGTAACGAACGCATCTAAATCTCCATCCGCGTCTCCCACTCAAATAGCACCCTATTCCCGATAGAAATAAAATTAAAAGTGCACTACTTTTAAGCTGGGACAATAAGAATTAATATTGTAGGGAATCGAGTGCAATTTGGGACGCAACCAATCTAATTCATATTTACGCTCCAAACACAAGTCTTCTCACACACACAGGCAGACGGGGGAATTAGCATACCATCGACGGCGTCCCGATTATTTGTCAGAAACCCTCCTCCGGCCAACCTTCCCTGCTCCTCTCCAGCTCCCAGCCAAACAGTCCAATCTGTAGCAGGCTCCCTGCGGTCCGTGCCAGGCAATCACAAAGAATATTCTGGAAGCAGCAAGACCCATTGAGGGGCCTTCTTTTTATCCCAAATGGATGAGTATAGCTTAACTGTTTGGCACCATTCCCTGCGCACCGCCTGCAACAGCCGCCTGCAACAGCCGCCTGCAACAGCCGCCTGCAACAATATACAATAGAAGCCTCCTCCTCCAAGTCTTATCTGGAGCAGAGCTGTGATGAGAAAATAGAATCAATCGATTGGCTGATGGGTATGTACTGTATGTGTTGTTATGGTGAGTTCTGGAGGCCCTGGACGGACCGGAGCTGTTATGTAGGAGAAGAGAAAGGGGGAGAGAAATAACGAGAACGAGAGACAAAAGGGGGGAGAATTACAGAGAGAGAGAGAGAGAGAGGTGCTCCTTCAGAAGCGTCAGTCAGTACCTCTCTTTAGCCCTCCTAGATCAGTGGAAGAAGGGATCACGGAGCCGTCTGGACACCTAGCTAGATAACACTACAAACTCACTCCTCAATCCCTCAACAGCAGATACACACACACTCGTTCTCTCTTCTCACTTCGTAAATCACTCCTATCTAATGACGGGGGGGGGGTCTAAAGGGATTCATGGAGAGATATTCACTTTAATCACAACGAGCTGGAGAGAGAGAAAGAGAGAGATGGAGAGAGAGACAGAGAAAAACAGAGATGAAGAGATAGAACGAGCTCTTTACTCTTCCGTGCGGACGATGAAACTTCAAGCGCTTCACCCCCTCTTTCATTACCATTCCCATGGACATTGCTCTTTGTCATCCCTCATCTCATCCCTCCATCACAACATGGTTATATAATAACCACATATTATGCTAATGAGGACGCAATAGACTGTAGGCCTATAGGCCGTGGATGCTGTTTTTCACCAATGGCGACGTCAATCACAATTTTCCCTCTTTTCCCGTTTTTTAAAAAACTCTGGAGCGGATCCGTCGGGCCTTTTCCAATTCTCCTCTATAAATGAACAATGAGTTGAGCCACTATATAACCCCCCAACCATCGAGATGTAGGTCTGGGACTCTGAACCGGCATAATTTGTATTAATTTTTAATAAAAAATAATGGCCCCCCTACGCTACGATCAATGCCAAACAATATAATAGCACGAACAATAAAACAAAGACATACTTGGATAAGGAAAGGTGACCTGGTCCGTTTTACAAGGCGCTAAATCAGAGAAATATCACGACGGCGTATCAAACGGAATTAAAACTTTTATTCATTGAGTAATAGCTCCAGTAATGCAGTCCATCAGCCAGATTACTGCACACACTAAGTGTATATATCGCACGCACGCACGTACACACACACACACCAAGCACAGCCTGGGCCCCGTTGCTAGGCGATCTCTTTCCATTTGTGAAGAGAAAGAAAGAGAGGGAGAAAGAAAAGAGGAAAGACAGCCAGGTTCAGCTGGCTATTTCCTCCTACCGTCCCCCCCCCCCCCCCCCCCCCCCCCCCCCTTCTCTCCACTCTCACTTTCTTTCAGTGTCTAACATTGCAAACCATTATTTCCTCTCTCCAAAATCAATGTAGTGTGGAATCAAAGAATGGGGTCCTGGGCCATAAATCAGCAGAAAGGCTTAGTATGAGCGTTAAAGTGGAACCATGTAGTAAGGCCCGCCGCATGAGAGGGACATTAAACACCTTTGCACATGGCCCCGGCCTCCTCAGTAATTCTTGACAGCTTATTTCTCATTGTGTGCATCCCAAACGGCACCCTATTCCCTGTGTAGTGCACGACCTACCGGGCTCTGATCAAAAGAAGTGCACTATATAGGGAATAGGGTGGCATTTGGGGCGTGAACAGGGTCAGAGGCTTTGGCACGCAGATCTGAAATATGACAGACAGAGAGAGAGAGAGAGGAGAGAGAGAGAGAGGCCCACTTCTTTCTTGTTTTTTAACAAATCGGGGGAACTGTTTGACATTATGAGACGCCACAGGTTCCTCTCAGTGGTAGTGGGCCTGAGAGGAATCACTGACTGGTGGAATTTCACAGCGTAACACATGAGCGCACACATTGTTGCTGCGCCCCCAGTACTCCTCCCTATTGTCTTGTTTTTAATACGGCAGTGCCATCTAAGTTTCCTTAACCGATGGAACATATGGCAAATCCCAGTTCTTTAACACACAGATGATGAGCATATTGAAATCATAAAAGCCTATCACATGATATCCTCTTCATCTAGCTCATCTGACGTGTCCATTTTTTGTTTAAAAAAAATTGTTTAGCATCTTTTAACATCTGGCCGTCTCCACGACGTTTATGAACGCAAAGCTGGTGCATTGTGACATCGTTCACTCTTTTATTCCGGCCTGACAGTTATTCAGTTATTCTGTTATTCAGTTGTTCTGTCCGTTATTATTGCATCATTCCATCACTCAGCGGCAGGCTGGGGGATGTACAACAGGCTAATTGAAAAGGTAACAGAGTGACAAATTCCAAAACACCCCCGCAAAAAATATGGTTCCAATTATCCTGCAGTGTAAGGGTCTATTCTCCCCGTAACAGGACGGGAGTGAGAATTATTACGTGTGTTACAAACGGCACTGTAGGCTATGCCTGTTTCCACATCTTATAAGACAGGACATCAAATAGCCATGAAAATATACATTTCCAGAAAAATTACATAAACAAACACCCCTCTTTTTCACAGCCTTTTAAAACTAAATCATCAACACACACAATTCATCTATTATGCTGTTGAGCCAATCCCCCCAAAAACTTGAGATCCCCCTCCACAGTATCAACCCTCTCATCCTGCCTGGTATTATAGCCTGGGTGGATTTGGAGAGGCTGGAAATTCTGACCACAAGCAGCACCAAAAAAAGGAACACTGACTGGGCTCCGCTTCGCAAAAACTATCCGCTCTAATTCAGAACATCTGACAGTGGTGAGGGCAGCCGAGCTCCGAGGGAGCTTTTTTCGGGGGAGCGTTGACTTCCCTCTCTCTCTCTCACCAATCAACTCTCAAAGTGCCGGAGTCACGGAATCACAGAGAGAGAACCGTATTAACATGCGATACAGGTCCCCTCAACACACACACAACTCCTTTCCTTCGAAGATGATTTAAACACACTTAAGGAGACAATGGGAATAATAATTGACTGCAAATAATCACATTTGCATGACACTGGCAGGCGTGTGAGCACAGGCGCCAAACACCACAGGGTACACACACACACACACAACACACACACACACAACACACACACACACACACACACACACACACACACACACACACACACACACACACACACACACACACACACACACACACACACACACACACACACACACAGGGGTGCGTAAACAGCACACTGAAGAAGGTCAATTAGCAGCAGCAGAGAGAACACACTGGTTTCAGCTGTTACCTTAGGTTAAGAAATCCTCCAGTTGTTCCTTCCCCAAAAGGGTTAAAAGGAGCCGGTCAGAGCTCCTCTGGCTGCTCTCGTTACCGATCACAGAGGCATGAAGCTGGTAGACACGGTGACTGCGCTGTGTCTTGCTGGGCTTTTTTCGCCTTTTTTCTTCACTCCACAAAAAACATGCCTAGATTATACTCTGGAGCTTCTCTCCTCTCTCTCTTATCTGGCACACAGTCTGTTTTCAGTGGTTTAATGGCAGTAGATCTCTGTTTCTCCCATTCCACTCACTCTCCAAACGCCACACAGGAACAGAGAGGGCTTCCATCATCAATGAACAATCACACTCGCACTCTCTATCGCATAAAGTCCATGCTTCAAACTTCAACGCATTAACGAGAGAGGGAGGAAATAAAAAAAGAGAGGGAAAAAGCTGGATCTTGTTTCTTTTCTTCCCTTGTGGACAGTTGGGTGGTTAAATGTGCATCCTGCTGGTTGGTGGTTGTCACGCTCGCCTCTCACCTCCTCTGCCGCTGCCTGCCTTCTAAACGGAATCTATCCCTCCTTTCTTTCTTTCACTCCTTCTCTTCCGCTCTCTCCAAGTTGAGGCACTCTTTCGGAGTCGTGTGTGCTGCTGGCAGGAAGGGAGGGAGCTTGGGGCTGTAAAGAAGGGAGGGAGGGCGCTATAGGTTGAGGCTCTTGTCTCGTTTACACCCACCGGGGGAGGATGGGAGAAGGAAAGGAGGTCGAGGAGAAGGAGGGGGGAGGAGGGAGGAGGGTGTCTGCTTTAACCATTTCGAGTCTTCACTCATCTGTGCACCACACACACACACACACACACACAAAACACACACACACACCACACACACACACACACACACACCACACAACACACACACCCACACACCCACCACACACACACACACACACCCACACCAAACACACACACACATCTTCAGCAAATATCTCTCCAGACTCGTTCTTTCTCACCTTCTCGGCATGCACGCACTTAGCATAATCCTAGCTAGTGGGAAAAGCACTATAGAACATAGACAGGACACACCGTTCACCTAGACTATTCTTTTATACCCCAAGCTAGGAATAATGCAAATGCATACCAGTAATGGATAATAGTTTGATTCAAATACACACACTAAGAATACCATGCATGTACTAATACAACACCAACTGAATACCCATAATGTACTAATACAACACACTAATGAATACCCATACATGTACTAATACCACACCTAATGAATACCCATACAATACTAATACACACACCTAAATGATACCATGCCATACTAAACACACCTAATGAATACCCATACATATACTACATATCCTCAAGTTTCAAGTTGTATTAGTCATATGTACAGGATACACATGGTATACACTGTCCAATGAAATGCTAACTTGCAGGTTCCTTCTGGAGAATGCAACAACAATAAGAAATAATACAAGATAAGAATACTAATATAAAGTAAATGTCTCAATAGAATAGAATAACATTTTTAGCATGAGCAAAATACAGGAAGGCACAATTTATATAACAATATTTATACGTGTTTTAGGGAAGAGGGGATTGGGGAGCGAGTGTTTAAATCCTACAGGCACATCAACATCTTACAAACATACACACGCAGAACTGTACCTGTACGGCAGATAATGTATGAGTCTGCTCATTGTCTGTTCATTTTCTGCCTGCTGTCATTAACACGCCTCAGAGCACACGGAAACACTGCCGCTAACCCAGCCACACACACACACACACACACACACACACACACACACACACACACACACACCACACACACCACACACCACACACACACACACACACACACACACACTCTTACATCTGTTCATAGACACATTGTCAGAATCAACTAGCTTACTCAGGTAAATTAGCTAAAGGCAGCTTTCACCAGGTATCACGTCCTTATCCGGTTTGATTGGCACGTCTAGGCTACACACACAACAACACAACAATCTAAAACCACCCGTACTCCACGGTGGGAAAGGCTACACACACAACAACACAACAATCTGAAAACCCACCCGTACTCCACGGTGGGAAAGGCTACACACACAACACACAACAATCTAAAACCTCCCGTACCCACGGTGGGAAAGGCTACACACACAACAAACAACAATCTAAAACCTCCCGTACTCCACGGTGGGAAAGGTACACACACAAAACACAACAATCTAAAACCTCCCGTACTCCACGGGGGAAAGGCTACACCAACAACAACAACATAGATATACAACACACCAAATCTAAAACCTCCCGTAACTCCACGGTGGAAAAATACGAAAGGCTACACACACACAAACAGCAACGAACAAAACCTCCCGTACTCCACGGTGGGAAAGGCTCACACACAACCACACAACAATTCTAAACCTCCCGATCCCGGGGGAAAAGGCTACACACACAACAACACAGCAATCTAAAACCTCCCGTACTCACGGTGGTGAAAGGCATACACACACAACAAACACAGCATCTAAACCTACCGTACTCCACGGTGGGAACGGTACACACAACCAAACACAGCAATCTAAAAACCTCCCCGTAATCCACGGTGAAAGAGAGAAGGTACACACAACAAACAACACATCAATCTAAAACCTCCCGATACTCCCACGTGGGGAAAGGCTACAACACAACAACACAGCCTCTAAAAACCTCCCGTACTCCACGGTTGAAGAGGGCACAGACACACACAATCAGGACACTAAGCATCTAACAACCTCCCGTTAACTTCCACGGTGGGAAGGCTACACACACAACAACACAGCACTCTAAAAACTCCCGTACTCCAACGGTGGGAAAGGCTACAACACAACAAACAGCAATCTAAAACCTCCCGTACTCACACGGGGGGAAAGGCAAACACACAACACACAACACATCTAAAACCTCCCGTACTCCCCGGTGGGAAAGGCTTACAAAACAACAACACAGCAATCTAAAAGCCTCCCGTTACTCCCGGTGGGAAAGCTACAAACACAACACACCGCAATCTAAAAACCTGCCCGTACTCCACGGGGAAAGGCTACAACAAAACAACACAGCAATCGAAAAACTCCGTACCACGGTGGGAAAGGCTACACACAAACAAACACAGCAATCTAAAACTCCCGTACTCCACGGTGGGAAAGGCTACACACACAAAAACACCAGTAATCTAAAACTCCCGTACTCCATCGGTGGGAAAGGCTACACACACAACAAAACAAGAAATCCATAAAACTCACCGTACTCCACTGTGGGAAAAGGCTATCACACAAACAAACAGCAAATCTAAAAACTCCCGTACTCCACGGTGGAAAAGGGCTACAAAACCACAACAAACACCACCCCAATCCACACAAAACGCCCGTACTCAACGGTGGGAAAAGGCTTACACACACAACAACACAGCAATCTAAAAACTCCGTCCCACGGGGAAAGGCTACACACACAACAACACAGCAATCTAAAACCTCCGTACTCCACGGGGGAAAGGATACACACCACAAAAAACACAGGCAATCTAAAACATCACGTACTCACGGGGGAAAGGCTACACAACAACAACACAGCAATCTTAAAAGCTCCCCGTACTCCACGGTGGGAAAGGATACACACACAACAAAACACAACAACCTTTAAGACAACAAAAAAAAAACCCTCCCGTACTCCACGGTGGGAAAACAGGATATTATTATCTACTCCCTATATAGCCATGTTATTATCTACTCCCTGTATATAGCCTTGTTATTATCTACTCCCTGTATATAGCCATGTTATTATCTACTCCCTGTATATAGCCATGTTATTATCTACTCCCTATATATAGCCATGTTATTATCTACTCCCTATATATAGCCATGTTATTATCTACTCCCTAAATATAGCCATGTTATTATCTACTCCCTAAATATAGCCATGTTATTATCTACTCCCTAAATATAGCCATGTTATTATCTACTCCCTATATATAGCCATGTTATTATCTACTCCCTATATATAGCCATGTTATTATCTACTCCCTAAATATAGCCATGTTATTATCTACTCCCTAAATATAGCCATGTTATTATCTACTCCCTAAATATAGCCATGTTATTATCTACTCCCTAAATATAGCCATGTTATTATCTACTCTATCCATATATTCCCCTATGTATTATCTACTCCCTGTATATAGCCATGTTATTATCTACTCCCTGTATATAGCCATGTTATTATCTACTCCCTGTATATAGCCATGTTATTTCTACTCATTATTTGTATTAGTTATTCACTGTGTATTTATTCCTTGTGTCACTATTTTTTTAAATAAAAATGAAATAAAATAATAATCTTTACCTCTATATTGTTGAAAAATGTCACTGTTAGTCTACACCTGTTGTGTACGAGGCATGTGACAAATAAGATTTGATTTGAACTACACACACACACACACACACACACACACACACACACACACACACACACACACACACACACACACACACACACACACACACACACACACACACACACACACACACACACACACACGCAAGCACACAAGCACACAAACAATTACAGATGCACAAACGCACACAGGCACACTACTCTTGTGTGTGTGTGAGAGACACTCTCATTCCATTGGACAGTAACACAATAAAGACACACATGCCTACACTACTAAACACAATCATCCCCTTCAAGTGCAGGTTACATTACACTACTAAACACAATCATCCCCTTCAAGTGCAGGTTACATTAGACTACAACACACAATCATCCCCTCAAGTGCAGGTTACATTAGACTACAACACACAATCATCCCCTCAAGTGCAGGTTACATTAGACTAAACACAATCATCCCCTTCAAGTGCAGGTTACATTAGACTAAACACAATCATCCCCTTCAAGTGCAGGTTACATTAGACTACAACACACAATCATCCCCTCAAGTGCAGGTTACATTAGACTACAACACACAATCATCCCCTCAAGTGCAGGTTACATTAGACTACAACACACAATCATCCCCTCAAGTGCAGGTTACATTAGACTAAACACAATCATCCCCTTCAAGTGCAGGTTACATTACACTACTAAACACAATCTCCCCCCTCAAGTGCAGGTTACATTAGACTTCTAATCACAATCATCCCCCTCAGGTGCAGGTTACATTAGACTAAACACAATCATCCCCTTCAAGTGCAGGTTACATTACACTACTAAACACAATCATCCCCTTCAAGTGCAGGTTACATTAGACTACAACACACAATCATCCCCTCAAGTGCAGGTTACATTAGACTACAACACACAATCATCCCCTCAAGTGCAGGTTACATTAGACTAAACACAATCATCCCCTTCAAGTGCAGGTTACATTACACTACTAAACACAATCATCCCCCTCAAGTGCAGGAAAGCACATAGCAGATCTTGAGGCACTGTGTGTGTCTGTGTGTGTGTGTGTGTGTGTGCGTGCGTGGGTGCGTGTGTGTGTTGGGGAGAGCCATAATAGTGTTATGTCTGTTTATCAGTATTGGTGGAGCGGCTGGAAACTCAGTTCTATTAGCCAGACAATAGACAGGCTGATTGGGCTGTAATGTAGTGTGGCTGTACTGGACCTGGCAGAGAGAGATATCTTGCTGAAAACAGTCCCATAGTACCATATGTAAAGCCATACTTTACATTACTAGCTGTATCATCAATCCTTAGCTAAGAGGGAGAACAATGGAAACTGTACATTATTCTATATATTTACAGTGGGGCAAAAAAGTATTTAGTCAGCCACCAATTGTGCAAGTTCTCCCACTTAAAAAGATGAGAGAGGCCTGTAATTTTCATCATAGGTACACTTCAACTATGACAGACAAAATTAGAAAAAAAATCCAGAAAATCACATTGTAGGATTTTTTATGAATTTATTTGCAAATTATGGTGGAAAATAAGTATTTGGTCAATGACCTCCAGCAGGCCACAAATGTGCATCTGTCAGCATATGGTCTCACAAGGGCTCTGAGGATCTCATCTCGGTAACCTCTGGTAACCTCTGTGCTCGCCAGGCTACCTCTGGCGAGCACATGGAGGGCTGTGCGGCCCCACAAAGAAATGCCACCCCACACCATGACTGACCCACCGCCAAACCGGTCATGCTGGAGGATGTTGCAGGCAGCAGAACGTTCTCCACGGCGTCTCCAGACTCTGTCACGTCTGTCACATGTGCTCATGTGCTCAGTGTGAACCTGCTTTCATCTGGGAAGAGCACAGGACGCCAGTGGCGAATTTGCCAATCTTGGTGTTCTCTGGCAAATGCCAAACGTCCTGCACGGTGTTGGGCTGTAAGCACAACCCCCACCTGTGGACGTCGGGCCCTCATACCACCCTCATGGAGTCTGTTTCTGACCGTTTGAGCAGACACATGCACATTTGTGGCCTGCTGGAGGTCATTTTGCAGGGCTCTGGCAGTGCTCCTCCTTGCACAAAGGCGGAGGTAGCGGTCCTGCTGCTGGGTTGTTGCCCTCCTACGGCCTCCTCCACGTCTCCTGATGTACTGGCCTGTCTCCTGGTAGCGCCTCCATGCTCTGGACACTATGCTGACAGACACAGCAAACCTTCTTGCCACAGCTCGCATTGATGTGCCATCCTGGATGAGCTGCACTACCTGAGCCACTTGTGTGGGTTGTAGACTCCGTCTCATGCTACCACTAGAGTGAAAGCACCGCCAGCATTCAAAAGTGACCAAAACATCAGCCAGGAAGCATAGGAACTGAGAAGTGGTCTGTGGTCACCACCTGCAGAATCACTCCTTTATTGGGGGTGTCTTGCTAATTGCCTATAATTTCCACCTTTTGTCTATTCCATTTGCACAACAGCATGTGAAATTTATTGTCAATCAGTGTTGCTTCCTAAGTGGACAGTTTGATTTCACAGAAGTGTGATTGACTTGGAGTTACATTGTGTTGTTTAAGTGTTCCCTTTATTTTTTTGAGCAGTGTATATATATATATATACAGTAAGTATCCCAGAGTCTGGATCCCCCATGTAAAACAGTTGTATACTAGACCTTACATTTACCAAATTGTCACGGCTGTTGAAAGGAGAGGACCAAGGTGCAGCGTGGTGAGCGTACATGTTCCTTTAATTAACAAGACGCCGAACAAAACAATAAACAATACAAAACAAACCGTGAAGCTTCAGGCTATGTACCCTAAACAAAAGTCAACTTCCCACAAACACAGGTGGAAAAAAGAGCTACCTAAATATGGTTCCCAATCAGAGACAACGATAGACAGCTGTCCCTGATTGAGAACCATACCCGGCCAAAACATAGAAATAGAAAATCATAGAAACACAAAACATAGAATTCCCACCCCAACTCACGCCCTGACCAAACCAAAATAGAGATATAAAAATGATCTCTAAGGTCAGGGCGTGACAGTACCCCCCCCCCAAAGGTGTGGACTCCGGCCGCAAAACCTAAACCTATAGGGGAGGGTCTGGGTGGGCATCTATCCGCGGCGGTGGCTCAGGTGCGGGACGCAGACCCCGCTCCACCGCTGGCTCACCCCACTTTGGTGGCACCTCTGGTGCGGGGACCCTCGCCGCCGACCCCGGACTGGGCACCCTCGTTGCGGGCCCCGGACTGGGCACCCTCGCTGAAGACTCTGGACTGGAGGCCGTCGCTGAAGGCTCCGGACTGGAGGCCGTCGCTGGAGGCTCCGGACTGGAGGCCGTCGCTGGAGGCTCCGGGCTGGAGACCGTCTTTGAAATGGAGAGACACACAGGAGGCCTGGCTCTGGGAGCAGGCACAGGACTCACCAGGCTGGGGACCAGTCACATGCTCACCACGGTAAGCACGGGGAGTTGGCTCAGGTCTCCAACCTGACTCAGCCACACTCCCCGTGTGCCCCCCTACAAAAAATTTGGGGGCTGCCTCGCGGGCTTCCTTGCCAGCCTTGTTCCCTCATAACGCTGCTGCTCCGCCTTAGCTGCCCCCAGTTCCTCCCTTGGACGGCGATACTCCCCAGCCTGCCTCCAGGGTCCCTTACCATCCAGGATCTCTTCCCATGTCCAGGAGTCCTCTCTACCACGCTGCTTGGTCCTTTGGTGGTGGTGGGAGGTTCTGTCACGGCTGTTGAAAGGAGAGGACCAAGGTGCAGCGTGGTCAGCGTACATGTTCCTTTAATGTTATGGACAGGGGGCAGTGTTTCCACTTTGAACGAATTGCGTACCCAAACGGAATTTCCTCCTACTCTGCCCCAGAAGGTAATACATGCATATTATTATTACTATTATATAGAAAACACTCTGAAGTTTCTAAAACTGTTTGAATTATGTCTGTAAGTATAACAGAACTCATTTGGCGGACAAAAACCTGAGAAGACTTCCAAACAGGAAGTGAGAACTCGATTTTCAAAACAGTGCCAAATGATACCCCATATAGTTATGGATAAGCAAACACTTCCTAGGGCTTCCACTAGATGTCACCGTCTTTAGATTTTGGTTATATGATTCTACTATAAAGGAGGGGCTCATAGGAGCTATTTTACTGAGTGGTCTTCAGAAATCTCAGTCTCATTTTGCGCGCGAGCGAGAGAAAGTGCTCTCGTTCCAATGCTCTTTCTTCAGACAATGAAATTCTCCGGTTGGATCCTTATTGATGATTAATGTTAAACACATCCTAAATATGGATTGCATACATCATTTGACTTGTTTCTACGACCTGTAACTGAACTTTTTGGCGACTATTTCTTTGGCTGGATTGTGCTCTGAGCGCCGTTCTCAGATTATTATTTTTCCGTAAAGTTTATTTTGAAATCTGACACAGCGGTTGCATAGAGGATAAGTTTATCTTTAATTTTGTGAATAACACTTGCATCTTTTATCAATGTTTATTATGAGTATTTCTGCAAAATCACCGGATGTTTTGGAATCAAAACATTACTGCACGTAACGCGCCAATGTAAACTGAGATTTGTTTTATATATATATATGCACATTATCGAACAAAACATAAATGTATTGTGTAACATGATGTCATATGACTCATCTGATGAAGATGTTCAAAGGTTAGTGATTAATTTTATCTCTATTTGTGGGTTTTGTGAAAGCTATATTTGCTGTGAAAAAATGTCTGTGCTTTTTAGGATTTGGTGGTGAGCTAACATGAATCTTGATCCTCTATGCATTCTAATATCCTTCCTCATGGGTGTCCTGTCTAAAAATGCCAGGATCTTCTGAGAAAGGCATATCCTGTCTCGGTCCCTCAATACGCCCCCCTTCTCCTCTCCAGTCAAAACTGCACTTAACATGTAATACTTATTTAGCCATCTTTAACTCAGCATCTCAGCCAGCTGTTCGTTTGCACTGGTTGGATCCCTGAGAAAATACTGAGGAATGGAGGGGAATTGGTGAGGAGAAGAGGAGGAGAGGAGGAGAGAAGAGGAGGATACCAATGGGAAATCACAACACCATGGTGACTGTGATGTAGTTTGTGTCACCTCTGTCACCTCAGTGGCTTGGGGAGTGATTGACAGTTGATAAGGTGTGTGCGTGTTACTGCTCTCTCGCCCCTCCCTCCCTAGAGGATAACTGTGGCTGGTGTTTACAGAGACCCAGCTGCCAACAGCAGGTCAGTATGGACACAGCACCCCACCTGGGCTTTGAAGAGCAGAATCACCACATCATCAACACTGCTGGGTAAACTCTCTCCCACAGACACTATACCAGTGACTACAAATAAAGGCATCCGCATGCTTCAGATTTCTTGAGTTTTCTTAGATTCATTCTGACCATTTTGAGGAAGTCTGTACTGGTTACGGTGTCTCTAAATGGACAAACAGTATTAATGCCGCTTTTTTCTCGTTTTTCCAGCTAAGCCTAGCCGACTTCGCCTAGCCGCCAGCCGAACTGTAGCATGCTGATGCCTTCACACAACACTCCTGGGTAAACGCTCTCCCACAGACACCCTACCAATGACTAAGACGAACACAACACTCCTGGGTAAACGCTCTCCCACAGACACCCTACCAATGACTAAGACGAACACAACACTCCTGGGTAAACGCTCTCCCACAGACACCCTACCAGTGACTAAGACGAACACAACACTCCTGGGTAAACGCTCTCCCACAGACACCCTACCAGTGACTAAGACGAACACAACACTCCTGGGTAAACGCTCTCCCACAGACACCCTACCAGTGACTAAGACGAACACAACACTCCTGGGTAAACGCTCTCCCACAGACACCCTACCAGTGACTAAGACGAACACAACACTCCTGGGTAAACGCTCTCCCACAGACACCCTACCAGTGACTAAGACAAACACAACACTCCTGGGTAAACGCTCTCCCACAGACACCCTACCAGTGACTAAGACGAACACAACACTCCTGGGTAAACGCTCTCCCACAGACACCCTACCAGTGACTAAGACGAACACAACACTCCTGGGTAAACGCTCTCCCACAGACACCCTACCAGTGACTAAGACGAACACAACACTCCTGGGTAAACGCTCTCCCACAGACACCCTACCAGTGACTAAGACGAACACAACACTCCTGGGTAAACGCTCTCCCACAGACACCCTACCAGTGACTAAGACAAACACAACACTCCTGGGTAAACGCTCTCCCACAGACACCCTACCAGTGACTAAGACGAACACAACACTCCTGGGTAAACGCTCTCCCACAGACACCCTACCAGTGACTAAGACGAACACAACACTCCTGGGTAAACGCTCTCCCACAGACACCCTACCAGTGACTAAGACGAACACAACACTCCTGGGTAAACGCTCTCCCACAGACACCCTACCAGTGACTAAGACGAACACAACACTCCTGGGTAAACGCTCTCCCACAGACACCCTACCAGTGACTAAGACAAACACAACACTCCTGGGTAAACGCTCTCCCACAGACACCCTACCAGTGACTAAGACGAACACAACACTCCTGGGTAAACGCTCTCCCACAGACACCCTACCAGTGACTAAGACGAACACAACACTCCTGGGTAAACGCTCTCCCACAGACACCCTACCAGTGACTAAGACGAACACAACACTCCTGGGTAAACGCTCTCCCACAGACACCCTACCAGTGACTAAGACGAACACAACACTCCTGGGTAAACGCTCTCCCACAGACACCCTACCAGTGACTAAGACGAACACAACACTCCTGGGTAAACGCTCTCCCACAGACACCCTACCAGTGACTAAGACGAACACAACACTCCTGGGTAAACGCTCTCCCACAGACACCCTACCAGTGACTAAGACGAACACAACACTCCTGGGTAAACGCTCTCCCACAGACACCCTACCAGTGACTAAGACAAACACAACACTCCTGGGTAAACGCTCTCCCACAGACACCCTACCAGTGACTAAGACGAACACAACACTCCTGGGTAAACGCTCTCCCACAGACACCCTACCAGTGACTAAGACGAACACAACACTGGCCCTTGGTGCTGTTCAACAGGATGAAGGGAACTGCACTGAAATGATTGAAAAAGACTGAATCAGTGATGATATTGGATGAAATTCAGTAGTGTGTGTGTGTGTGTGTGTGTGTGTGTGTGTGTGTGTGTGTGTGTGTGTGTGTGTGTGTACGTGCGCACGTTTGTTGTTTGTGTGTGTGTGTTAGTGACCTCCAGGGGCCAGCCAACACCTGGCTGTAGTCCTGTAGGCGAGGAGCCAGGGGTCTGGGGCCAGTGCAAGGCCATCTGATTAATCTAACCCCATAGTGACCTCTTATTGGACACAGCCCACACGGTTAGATCACCGCTGGCTGGAGCTGACACACACAAGTACATACACACACACACTCACACAGATGAATGGACACGCACATGACAAATTAGCGCACACACACACACATCCTTGTCCGTAAGCTGAGAGAGGTTACATTTGATTAGCAGATAGCTAGCTGAACAGTTGAGACTTAATTCCAGCCAAAGGTGAAAGAGAGAGAGAAGTGGAGTCCCACAAGGTACCCTGTTCCCTATATAGTGCGCTACCCATAAGGGCTTTGGTCAAAAGTAGTGCACTATATAGGAAATAGGGTGCCATTTGAGATGACGCGGCAGTGGAAGTAGTGTTTGTATTGGAGTGCTCTTTTAGTGGTGTTTCAGATGAATTGACTGTTATTCAGGAAGCTTACAGATGGCTTAGAAACACAACAGCCAAACAGCAGCTGGCAACGGCTCAGCAGGGGTGGCCAGGGCACTGCCTGATCACAAACAGACAGCGGTGCAAGCAGATATTTGTGGAGAACATGAAGACACACACAAACACACAACTATTTGAAACTACTCCCTCAAATTTCCTAAAGACGCTGATTAATGATGGGAAGCCAGGTCATAAATATAATCATATTATAACATCATGGCTGACAGATGAATACCAGCCCCAATACTGGACCATGGGATATTGATTTAAGCCAGGTCCAAGGAGGACATAGTCAGAGATGTAATATACAGAGTGATTCTTAATATGGTACAATATTAATGAAACATAATAATCTTTCCTTTAGGTCTTCCACTTTCTTTTCTGAGTATGCTGAGGTATCAAGAACCATTGTTGTGAATGGGAATGACTCAATGATTGGAAACGTGAGTTAGAGTCAGAGTGCCAAAGTCACAGGGCCCAGTGGAGAGTTACATCCACCTCTCTATATCTCTACTGATTCTCTCTTAAATGGCAGTGTTTAAGAAAAACTACATCCTGAAACAGGCATACAAAGTGAAGTAAACTGCATCCTGGGACTTACCTGTTACCCAGAATGCACCACAGGAGGCCAGGAGGTCACCGGAGAGCGAGGGAGAGAGGGAAGGAGAAGAGAAACATTAGTTCGCTGAAACTGAAAAAGCTCGGGTCCACATTTGACGTCAGACATTCAACTGAATTTTGCAGGGAACGGGGTGCCATTAGGGACACAGCTAACGCCTGAGTGAAGTTGTTAAGGTTTCATGAGTGTACCTAGCTGTCGCTATGACACAAACATCAATATCCCACTCGCCGCATAATTAGATTCAAATTAGCACAGCTTTATTTAAACAGGAATTGTAGACAGAGTTAATTAAAAAGAGGAAAATGTGGGAGATGAGCACGACTCAGGTGCTAACAGCTTTGCTAACGGAGAAGAAGACATGGAGAGACAATAAGGAGGACTCCAGAGTGGTGATGGAAGTGAGGGAAGGTGATAGGTGGAAGGCGGAGGGAGAGAGAGTCAGTGTTTCCTAACCACTCTTAGGCAGAATGTACCATGTGAAAATAAGAGACTATTTGTGTTGACGGGAGGCCTTGAATATGACTAAGGTGTCACGTTCACTGGAATAAATGTCGGACCAAGGCGCAGCGGATGTTGAGTTCCACATTATTTATTAGAAAGTGAAACTAAGTAAAGACAAAAACAAATAAACAATAAACTAACAACGAACCGTGACTACAGAGGTGCTACATGTCTTCACTAACTCAAAATAATATCCCATAAACACAGGTGGGAAAAATGCTACTTAAATATGATCCCCAATTAGAGACAATGATAGCCAGCTGCCTCTAATTGGGAATCATACAAAATCACCAACATAGAAAAACAAACCTAGAACCCCACATAGAAATAATAAACTAGACTAACCCCCCAGTTACGCCCTGACCTACTCCACCATAGAAAATAAGGACTCTCTATGGTCAGGATGTGACATAAGGCTAATAATGACCATTTATTGGGAAAATAGATAAGTGTGGTTCAGGGTTAGTGATCTTTAGTGATATTGAATATGGAGCAATAAGCTCCACACATTTTTAATACATCATTCATATCTGGGAGAAAACCACTATTAACCCGGGAATCTAAACTGAATATCTCTCGGAATGTTTCACTATTGGTTTACTTCAGTGAATAACATTTCGTTTGGATTGCACTCCTATAACCTACAGCTAAGAACATCGCTGCCTTAGCTTTCCTCATTGATCCTATTCAGGCCTGTCCATGCAGAGCATTTAGCTAGGACAACAGCAACTCACTCTTCTCCATTACTCCGGTGCCTATAGCATCTTCACACACATGCAGATGCACACACACACACACACACACACACACACACACACACACACACACACACACACACACACACACACACACACACACACACACACACACACACACACACACACACACACACACACACACACCACACACACCAACCGTCCTCTCCTCTTTACAGTCTGTGGCCGTTCTAGTTGAGTGAACACCAGCCACGCAGCCAGATGCAGTAAAGACGTCCATGGAACTCGACCAAAACAATGGAATTGACATGGAAACGCGTGGGGAAAGATCCCCTAGTGGGGAAAGATCCCCTAGTGGGGAAAGATCCTGAATCTCCTCATTCCCCCCAGCAGAATTAGTCTACATTTAGGATATTGTTTATATGTGCAGTATAATGCTTGTATGGATGTCAACCCCAACACATGTTCATGTCATCGTTACCAGTCAACTGCATTACAGTTCAAAAAAACGACCGGAGTTAGCATTTAGCAGTCACTTCTTCTAAACCTGAAAAGAGACTACTTCTAAATGTTATGCAGTGAAAACAGCCAAATATATCCAAATCCGACTTTAGTCGCCACATTGTGTGCCTTTTACAATACATCAATCATGACGGATTTGACCAATATCCACTTGGTTAGATCAGATTAGTTGAATGTGCGCCAGTCCGGCGTCCTTCTATCCGCCACGGTCTGCGTTCCATTGACCTCTTTACTGCATCTATATGGAATGAAAGAATTACTGCAGGGGCGTTTGTTTGAACAGGGAGCTCTCCCTCTGTCCCTTTCCCCTTGGTATATAAATAACCCCAATAATAAGGCTGCTACATATATGCAGGCAGGGCGATAGCAAGCAGTCAATATCTTCTCATCCTTAGAGAGGCTCAGTGTGTGTGTGTTCATGTGTGTGTGTGTGTGTGTGTGTGTGTGTGTGTGTGTGTGTGTGTGTGTGTGTGTGTGTGTGTGTGTGTGTGTGGCTCTCTCCCGCCTCTCTGGGTAGAAATTGATCATCTTCTGTATTTTCCTCCACAGTAACGCCACAGCAGCATATCAAACCACCGGGCCATTTAATGATGTCATCCCTTACACACACACTGCTGCTGGTTAGCACATACACACTGCTGCTGGTTAGCACACACACACTGCTGCTGGTTAGCACACACACACTGCTGCTGGTTAGCACACACACACTGCTGCTGGTTAGCACACACACACTGCTGCTGGTTAGCACACACACACTGCTGCTGGTTAGCACAGACACACTGCTGCTGGTTAGCACAGACACACTGCTGCTGGTTAGCACATACACACTGCTGCTGGTTAGCACATACACACTGCTGCTGGTTAGCACAGACACACTGCTGCTGGTTAGCACAGACACACTGCTGCTGGTTAGCACAGACACACTGCTGCTGGTTAGCACAGACACACTGCTGCTGGTTAGCACAGACACACTGCTGCTGGTTAGCACAGACACACTGCTGCTGGTTAGCACATACACACTGCTGCTGGTTAGCACACACACACTGCTGCTGGTTAGCACATACACACTGCTGCTGGTTAGCACAGACACACTGCTGCTGGTTAGCACAGACACACTGCTGCTGGTTAGCACATACACACTGCTGCTGGTTAGCACATACACACTGCTGCTGGTTAGCACAGACACACTGCTGCTGGTTAGCACAGACACACTGCTGCTGGTTAGCACAGACACACTGCTGCTGGTTAGCACAGACACACTGCTGCTGGTTAGCACAGACACACTGCTGCTGGTTAGCACATACACACTGCTGCTGGTTAGCACATACACACTGCTGCTGGTTAGCACACACACACTGCTGCTGGTTAGCACACACACACTGCTGCTGGTTAGCACACACACACTGCTGCTGGTTAGCACAGATACACTGCTGCTGGTTAGCACAGATACACTGCTGCTGGTTAGCACACACACACTGCTGCTGGTTAGCACACACACACTGCTGCTGGTTAGCACACACACACTGCTGCTGGTTAGCACACACACACTGCTGCTGGTTAGCACAGATACACTGCTGCTGGTTAGCACACACACACTGCTGCTGGTTAGCACAGATACACTGCTGCTGGTTAGCACACACACACTGCTGCTGGTTAGCACAGACACACTGCTGCTGGTTAGCACAGACACACTGCTGCTGGTTAGCACACACACACTGCTGCTGGTTAGCACACACACACTGCTGCTGGTTAGCACAGACACACTGCTGCTGGTTAGCACACACACACTGCTGCTGGTTAGCACACACACACTGCTGCTGGTTAGCACACACACACTGCTGCTGGTTAGCACACACACACTGCTGCTGGTTAGCACACACACACTGCTGCTGGTTAGCACACACACACTGCTGCTGGTTAGCACACACACACTGCTGCTGGTTAGCACAGACACACTGCTGCTGGTTAGCACACACACACTGCTGCTGGTTAGCACAGACACACTGCTGCTGGTTAGCACAGACACACTGCTGCTGGTTAGCACAGACACACTGCTGCTGGTTAGCACACACACACTGCTGCTGGTTAGCACACACACACTGCTGCTGGTTAGCACAGACACACTGCTGCTGGTTAGCACACACACACTGCTGCTGGTTAGCACACACACACTGCTGCTGGTTAGCACACACACACTGCTGCTGGTTAGCACACACACACTGCTGCTGGTTAGCACAGACACACTGCTGCTGGTTAGCACACACACACTGCTGCTGGTTAGCACACACACACTGCTGCTGGTTAGCACACACACACTGCTGCTGGTTAGCACAGACACACTGCTGCTGGTTAGCACAGACACACTGCTGCTGGTTAGCACAGACACACTGCTGCTGGTTAGCACACACACACTGCTGCTGGTTAGCACACACACACTTCGCTTGGAGAGTCGTTAAGATAATGGATCAGGGGACAGGGGGACGGACAGAGAGGACAAAGGAAAGAGGTAGGAGAGGGGGACTAAGCGCATGTAGGGAAAAAGAGAGAGGACGGATGGTGGGAGAGGGGGACTAACAGCATGTAGGGAAAGAGAGAGAGGACGGATGGTGGGAGAGGGGGACTAACAGCATGTAGGGAAAGAGAGAGAGGACGGATGGTGGGAGAGGGGGACTAACAGCATGTAGGGAAAGAGAGAGAGGACGGATGCAGCCATAGGGACTAACCTACAGGGCGAAATAAAGCCCCCTCCCTAGGGGCAAGAGCAGATACACACAGGGCGCTATACAAGAGCAGATACACACAGGGCGCTATACAACCACCTAAAGTGTTTTCATCCTATATATTCAGAGCAGCACAGCCATCTGTTCTTGCCCCATGTCTCCCTGCTGTCTGGTTGGGATTGTTTACCACACTGTTAATATGGAGTAGATAGGGGTTCTTTTTCTGTCCTCCTGCTGTCTTTCCTCCAGCACTCTGTCGTGTGTGCCTAGTGAACCTACCCCATGCAGCCCCACACAACATGGCTTCTATAGGAGCCAGTGGGAGGCGGACTACAGGAGGGGCTGATGCTGGTTGATACCTCCTGAGTTTCAGCTGCTCCTGTTGCTCAGACTCCCCAGGGTGACCCTAGTGTGTGTGTATGCATGCCTGTGTGCGTATTTGTGTATGTATGCATGCATGCATGTGTTGTGTCTGTGCGCATATGTGTGCCCGTGTGTGTGTGTGTGTGTGTGCATCTGTGTGTGTGTGTGTGTTTCATTTGTGTGTGTGTACGAGTGAGTGGGCAAAGCGGGGTGAGAAAAGGTCCCTAAGCCTCGGATTTCAGCCTATCAGCACCCTGCTGTGCCAGTCCACAGACCTCTGAGACACAGAGAGACAGAGAGAAAGAAAAAAATAAAGAATGCTGGGGTAAAAAAAGAACGGGAAAACGACAGGACGTCCCCCCCAAAATGAGGGCATTCTTTCCCAATTCTCTTCTGCTCGGTTGCATGTCATGAATCCGCGGGATCTTTCGGATAATTGTGAGCCTTGTCAGAAAAATTTACCCGGGGCGCACCACCATGCCACCCTCCCCCGGTTGGGGTTCTAAATAACAACAATCATCATGATTGTGAAGTAGGCTGGCCGGGTTGGACCGTTCCATTCAGAGTAATGAGGGGTCCCACTGTTTTTACGGCCCTCGTAGAGAAGCTAAGCTCTCACTGCAGGGCGCCGGGGCCCGCCATTACTGCTCCCCAACTGCTACTAGCCAGACAGCAGGTGATTACACCCACACAAATTCACACAAAAACTTCACACAAAAACACATACATACACATTCAAACCACACACACACACACAGTCATGTATGCCCGCGCATACACATTCAAAACATAAGTCCACACAAACACACACTCATAGAAACACACAGAAAAAGAAGAGAGAAACTCTCTCTCTCTCACACACAAACACACACACACACACAGTCAGATCAGTGAGAACAGAGTAGCAAGGCCTCTGTCACAGTCAGTGTGTTTAATAGGAAAAGAGCCATGAGAGAAAGAAGGGACCATGCCTTCTAGAGGAGAAGATTAACACACCTTTCTGCTGTGTTACAATATATGCATGATTGGCGGGAAAATCCCAAAGAGACATTTACCAAAGAGACATTTACCAAATATACATTTACCAAAGATACATTTACCAAAGAGACATTTACCAAAGAGACATTTACCAAAGATACATTTACCAAAGAGACATTTACCAAATATACATTTACCAAATATACATTTACCAAAGAGACATTTACCAAAGAGACATTTACCAAAGATACATTTACCAAAGAGACATTTACCAAAGATACGTTTACCAAAGATACGTTTACCAAATATACATTTACCAAAGATACATTTACCAAATATACATTTACCAAAGATACGTTTACCAAAGAGACATTTACCAAAGAGACATTTACCAAAGAGACACTTACCAAAGAGACATTTACCAAATATACATTTACCAAAGATACATTTACCAGAGACATTTACCAAAGAGACATTTACCAAAGAGACATTTACCAAAGATACATTTACCAAAGATACATTTACCAGAGACATTTACCAAAGAGACATTTACCAAAGAGACATTTACCAAAGAGACATTTACCAAATATACATTTACCAAAGATACATTTACCAAATATACATTTACCAAATATACATTTACCAAAGAGACATTTACCAAAGATACATTTACCAAAGAGACATTTACCAAATATACATTTACCAAAGAGACATTTACCAAATATACATTTACCAAAGAGACACTTACCAAATATACATTTACCAAAGAGACATTTACCAAAGAGACATTTACCAAAGATACATTTACCAGAGAGACATTTACCAAAGATACATTTACCAAAGACATTTACCAAAGATACGTTTACCAAAGATACATTTACCAAAGATACATTTACCAAAGAGACATTTACCAAAGAGACATTTACCAAAGATACATTTACCAAAGAGACATTTACCAAAGACATTTACCAAAGATACATTTACCAAAGATACATTTACCAAAGAGACATTTACCAAAGACATTTACCAAAGAGACATTTACCAAAGATACATTTACCAAAGAGACATTTACCAAAGACATTTACCAAAGAGACATTTACCAAAGATACATTTACCAAATATACATTTACCAAAGAGACATTTACCAAAGACATTTACCAAAGAGACATTTACCAAAGATACATTTACCAGAGACATTTACCAAAGAGACATTTACCAAATATACATTTACCAAAGAGACATTTACCAAAGAGACATTTACCAAAGAGACACTTACCAAAGATACATTTACCAAAGAGACACTTACCAAAGATACATTTACCAAAGAGACACTTACCAAAGATACATTTACCAAAGATACAGTTACCAAAGATACATTTACCAAAGCTACATTTACCAAAGAGACATTTACCAAAGCTACATTTACCAAAGACATTTACCAAAGCAACATTTACCAAAGATATATTTACCAAAGACATTTACCAGAGACATTTACCAAAGAGACATTTACCAAAGTAACATTTAGCAAAGAGACATTTACAGAGACATTTACCAAAGATACATTTACCAAATATATATTTAAGAGACATTTACCAAAGATATATTTACCAAAGACATTTACCAGAGACATTTACCAAAGATACATTTAGCAAAGAGACATTTACCAGAGACATTTACAAAAGATACATTTACCAAATATATATTTAAGAGACATTTACGAAAGAGACATTTACCAAATATACATTTACCAAAGAGACACTTACCAAAGATACATTTACCAAAGAGACACTTACCAAAGATACATTTACCAAAGATACAGTTACCAAAGATACATTTACCAAAGATACATTTACCAAAGAGACATTTACCAAAGCTACATTTACCAAAGACATTTACCAAAGCGACATTTACCAAAGATACATTTACCAAAGTCATTTACCAAAGGTACATTTACCAAAGACATTTACCAGAGACATTTACCAAAGAGACATTTACCAAAGATACATTTAGCAAAGAGACATTTACCAGAGACATTTACCAAAGATACATTTACCAAATATATATTTAAGAGACATTTACGAAAGAGACATTTACCAAAGATACATTTACCAAAGATACATTTACCAGAGACATTCACCAAAGATACACTTACCAAAGATACAGTTACCAAAGATACATTTACCAAAGATACATTTACCAAAGATATATTTAAGAGACATTTACCAAAGAGACATTTACCAAAGATACATTTACCAAAGACATTTACCAAAGATACATTTACCAAAGAGACATTTACCAAAGAGACATTTACCAGAGACATTCACCAAAGATACATTTACCAAAGACACATTTACCAGAGACATTCACCAAAGATACATTTACCAAAGATACATTTACCAGAGACATTCACCAAAGATACATTTACCAAAGACACATTTACCAGAGACATTTACCAAAGAGACATTTACCAGAGAGACATTTACCAAATATACATTTACCAAAGATACATTTACCAAAGAGACATTTATCAAGGAGACATTTCCTAAAAGAAACAGAGGATGAAAAGGAATATTTGGTAAAACATGACCAAGCAAAATCTTTGACGCACACACACATGTGCACATTCACACACACTCTCTCTTTCGCTCTCACAACAAAATGTGTTAATCAGCAGGTAGTGAAACCATTACATCACAATGCTAATCAGTGGGTAGTGTAACCATTACATCACAATGCTAATCAGTGGGTAGTGTAACCATTACATCACAATTCTTATCAGTGGGTAGTGTAACCATTACATCACAATGCTAATCAGTGGGTAGTGTAACCATTACATCACAATGCTAATCAGTGGGTAGTGTAACCATTACATCACAATGCTAATCAGTGGGTAGTGTAACCATTACATCACAATGCTAATCAGTGGGAAGTGTAACCATTACATCACAATGCTAATCAGTGGGAAGTGTAACCATTACATCACAATGCTAATCAGTGGGTAGTGTAACCATTACATCACAATGCTAATCAGTGGGTAGTGTAACCATTACATCACAATGCTAATCAGTGGGTAGTGTAACCATTACATCACAATGCTAATCAGTGGGTAGTGTAACCATTACATCACAATGCTAATCAGTGGAAAGTGTAACCATTACATCACAATGCTAATCAGTGGGTAGTGTAACCATTACATCACAATGCTAATCAGTGGGTAGTGAAACCATTACATCACAATGCTAATCAGTGGGTAGTGTAACCATTACATCACAATGCTAATCAGTGGGTAGTGTAACCATTACATCACAATGCTAATCAGTGGGTAGTGTAACCATTACATCACAGTAAGTCCCCCTGAGTCATCATTGATTGACAGCTCTTGCTTCTGGGCCTGCCTCCAAACTATTACTGTTATCATGGGAGGTTAAACACCAGGAGAGAAAGAGAGAAACAAAGAGAGAGAGAGGGAGAGAGGGAGAGAGAGAGAGAGAGAGAGAGAGAGAGAGAGAGAGAGAGAGAGAGAGAGAGAGAGAGAGAGAGAGAGAGAGAGAGAGAGAGAGAGAGAGAGAGAGAGAGAGAGAGAGAGAGAGAGAGAGAGATGGGGAAAGAGAGAGGGGGAGAGGGGGAAAGAGAGAGGGAGAGGGGGAAATAGAAATAAACTGTAGAAGAGAGATGAGAGAGAGAAAGATAAATAGAAAAAAAGAAAAAAGAGCAAGAGCTTCCACTTTCCCTCCTCCCATGTTTCCCATCCATTACAAGTCTATCACAACACATTAAACCTGCTCTTCCAAACAAGAGGAGAATACCTCATTAAATAAATGAATCTGACATCATCTTGTATATATCCCTCATCATGTATATATCCCTCTCTAATTCCACATATATACCTCCTTAATCACCAGTCCACCACAGCCGTTTCCCTTTATGGGAAAAAAACACCCATTCTAGCCCAATCCTAGTACAGTAGGCAAAACATATGGTCTCCCAGTCTTAGTGCCTAAAGATCTAATACATAAATCAACTGTTTTGTAAAATTGCACAGTTCAAAAAAAATCTCAGCCTTATTTTTTATTCATTTAGGTATTCATTCTGTCATGATTATAATCTTACAGATTACGGTACTATCTTACTGTTTTAACAGATGTATCTACTTCTCTATCAGAGCTTTTCATGGATGGAGTTGAGTGAGGAAATTTCTCCATTCGTTTCCTATTGAACCTAGCGGATAGTTCATATTGCCGAATGGTCACTGGTTCGAAGACCCGAGCAGACAAAGTGAAATATCTGTCGATGTGCCCTTTAGCATGGCACTTAATCCTAATTTGCTCTAGGGGTGCCGTCCTACTAAGGCTGACCCTGTAAAACAGCACATTTCCCTGCACCTAGCCTGTGTACTGGATGTGAAAATAAAACATCCCTTATGAAAAAAGATTGCAGTATAACTGCAGTACAATGCAGTCAGAGTGCAAACTGCAGTATGCTGCAAATACTGCATCCCATATGATACAGTCATTTCGCAGTGTAACTGCAGTTACAGTGCAGTATAACTGCAGTTCAACTGTAGTACACTGCAGTTATACTGCAATCACTGCGTCCAAAATACCACGGCCGACTTCACATACTGCATTTTTACTGCAGTTTCAAAACTGCTATTTGTTTTTGTAAGGGAGTTTTTTAAATTTCTAACAGCTTAATGCAACCTCTCTACTTCTGGGTGACTCCCGTGTAAAGAGGTGATTGACTGACGGAGAGACGTTTATTATCCCCTGTACGAAACCACCAGTCTCTTTCATATATTGCACCGTCACTCACACTGAGAGAGCATGTGTGTTTGTGAGAGTGAGAGAGAGTTTGCTGTGTGTGTGTGTGTGTGTGTGTGCGTGCGTGCGTGTGTGTGTGTGTGACGGCCAATAAATCCCAGTGTGAGAATCTGCGTGTATGAATACGTGTCTACAGTTGAAGTCAGAAGTTAACATACACCTTTAGCCAAATACATTTAAACTCAGTTTTTTTTTACAATTCCTGACATTTAATCAGAGTAAAAATGCCCTGTCTTAGGTCAGTTAGGATCACCACTTTATTTTAAGAATGTGAAATGTCAGAATGATTTATTTCAGCTTTTGGTTCTTTCATCACATTCCCAGTGGGTCAGTTGTTTACATACACTCAATTAGTATTTGGTAGCATTGCCTTTAAATTGTTTAACTTAGGTCAAACATTTCGGGTAGCCTTCCACAAGCTTCCCACAATAAGTTGGGTGTATTTTGACATATTCCTCCTGACAGAGCTGGTGTAACTGAGTCAGGTTTGTAGGCCTCCTTGCTCGCACACGCTTTTTCAGTTCTGCCCACAAATTTTTTATAGTATTGAGGTCAGGGCTTTGTGATGGCCACTTCAATACCTTGACTTTGTTGCCCTTAAGCCATTTTGCCACAACTTTGGAAGTATTGTCATTGTCTATTTGGAAGACCCATTTGCGACCAAGCTTTAACTTCCGACTGATGTCTTGAGATGTTGCTTTAATATATCCACATAATCAGGAAGTGCACCAGTCCCTGAGCGGTATGAAGGCTGCGTGGTTCCATGGTGTTTATACTTGCGTACTATTGTTTGTACAGATGAATGTGGTACCTTCAGGCATTTGGAAATTGCTCCCAAGGATGAACCAGACTTGTGGAGGTCTACAATTGTTTTCTGAGGTCTTGGCTGATTTCTTTTGATTTTCCCATGATGTCAAGCAAAGAGGCACTGAGTTAGGTAGGCCTTGAAATACATCCACAGGTACACCTCCAATTGACTCAAATGATGTCAATTAGCCTATCAGAAGCTTCTAAAGCCATGACATCATTTGGAATTTTCCAAGCTGTTTAGAAGCACAGTCAACTTAGTGTATGTAAACCTCTGACCCACTGGAATTGTGATACAGTGAATTATAAGTGAAATAATATGTCTGTAAACAATTGTTGAAAAATGACTTGTGTCATGCACAAAGTAGATGTCCTACCCGACTTGCCAAAACTATAGTTTGTTAACAAGAAATGTGTGGAGTGGTTGAGAAACGAGTTTTAATGACTCCAACCTAAGTGTATGTAAACTTCTGACTTCAACTGTGTATCTGAGTGTGTACTGACCATTAGTGCATCTACAGTATGTATTCCCTTCTATCTAAGTCTCTCTTCCTCTCTCTGTAGCTCATAGCGCTCTGTGAAGCCTCTTACTTTATTGTTCCGCGTTTCCGCTACATGATCAGATGTGCTCTCGTGAATAAATTAGTATTTACTAACCGGATTGGCCTCAATAAAAGGGCGGTCATAAAGTGACGCCTGGCAGCTCTCCTCCTGCCTCCTGGGAGAGAGGGCTAACAGACACCTAAGGCCTGGGGCGGAGGGGAGAAGACGTGTGTGAGGCGAGGATGATCACACACACACACACACACACACACACACACACACACACACACACACACACACACACACACACACACACACACACACACACACACACACACACACACACATAGACACGTGAGCACACACACACACACACACACATAGACACGTGAGCACACACACACACACACACACACACACACACACACACACACACACACACACACACACACACACACACACACACACACACACACACACACACACACACACACACACACACACACACACACATACTGACACATAGACACTTGAGCACACGCACACACAGCGAGGTGCTTTACATGTAAGATTAGCCTGGAGTGACCAGGCTTACTGCCAAGTGTGTAAGTATGGGAGGACTCTTTGGGACACCTCGACCCACACCTCATAGCCACTCTAAATGACACCAGGATAAGATTCAGCCTTAGTCTTGTCAGGTAGTCAGTCAGTCTGTCCGTCCGTCCACATGTCCATCCGCTTATTATTAAAGATAACCACAGACACAATTTCTCTGTGAGGAGGAATAGAGCTGTCAATCACAGCCTCTCCTCTGTCCTCTCTGAGAACGGCTAAATTGGCCTTGTCAGGACCGAGCCAGACTCTCACAAAAATCAAATATTCACTCACTGTCTCCTCTATTACAGCCCCGATTACTGAGGTTGAATAACTCTGCCTTCCCTTCTCTCGGCCTCTCCGGCCGACCCCTACCATTCCCACTTCAATCTTCATCCGAGAGCCAGACAGAAAGAGGAAATAGACAGTCGGGAAATAGACAGAGAGAGGAAATGGACAGAGAGAGG
Source organism: Salvelinus namaycush (assembly GCF_016432855.1). Lineage (NCBI taxonomy): Eukaryota > Metazoa > Chordata > Actinopteri > Salmoniformes > Salmonidae > Salvelinus > Salvelinus namaycush. The sequence continues at coordinate 60,543,277 of NC_052314.1, forward strand.
AAATGGACAGAGAGAGGAAATAGACAGAGAGAGGAAATAGAGAGGGTAAATAGACAGAGAGAGGAAATGGACAGAGAGAGGAAATAGACAGAGACGGGAAATAGACAGAGAGAGGAAATGGACAGAGAGAGGAAATGGACAGAGAGAGGAAATGGAGAGGGTAAATAGACAGAGAGAGGAAATAGAGAGGGGAAATAGACAGGGAGAGGAAATAGAGAGGGGAAATAGAGAGGGTAAATAGACAGAGAGAGGAAATGGACAGAGAGAGGAAATGGACAGAGAGAGGAAATGGACAGAGAGAGGAAATAGACAGAGAGAGGAAATAGAGAGGGTAAATAGACAGAGAGAGGAAATGGACAGAGAGGAGAAATAGACAGAGAGAGGAAATGGACAGAAAGGGGAAATAGACAGAGTGAGGAAATAGACAGAGAGAGGAAATGGACAGAAAGGGGAAATAGACAGAGTGAGGAAATAGACAGAGAGAGGAAATAGACAGAGAGAGGAAATGGACAGAAAGGGGAAATAGACAGAGTGAGGAAATAGACAGAGAGAGGAAATGGGCAGAAAGGGGAAATAGACAGAGTGAGGAAATAGACAGAGAGAGGAAATGGACAGAAAGGGGAAATAGACAGAGTGAGGAAATAGACAGAGTGAGGAAATAGACAGAGTGAGGAAATAGACAGAGAGGGGAAATAGACAGAGAGGGGAAATAGACAGAGTGAGGAAATAGACAGAGAGAGGAAATGGACAGAAAGGGGAAATAGACAGAGTGAGGAAATAGACAGAGAGAGGAAATAGACAGAGAGGGGAAATAGACAGAAAGGGGAAATAGACAGAGTGAGGAAATAGACAGAGAGGGGAAATAGACAGAGAGGGGAAATAGACAGAGTGAGGAAATAGACAGAGAGAGGAAATGGACAGAAAGGGGAAATAGACAGAGTGAGGAAATAGACAGAGTGAGGAAATAGACAGATTGAGGAAATAGACAGAGTGAGGAAATAGACAGAGTGAGGAAATAGACAGATTGAGGAAATAGACAGAGAGGGGAAATAGACAGAGAAAAAAGGATTAGCAAACGTCTTGTGATGCGTGCGACTGCTATTTCCTTCCCCCTGGTTAGTGGAATCGATTGGCTAGGCTGGGAACTATTCTGCTAATAAATTGAAAACACAAAAAGGGGGGGGGGGACTAGGAGGGAGATGTGGAGAACCATTTAAAGTAGATGTGAAATGTAGCGTTAATGGATTTTTCAAGGAGAGAAAGAGAGAGAGAAAGAGGGAGGAAGAGAGAAAGAGAGAGAGAGAAAGAGGGAGGGAGAGAGAAAGAAAGAGGAAGGAAGAGAGAGACCATATGAGATAATATGCTATATTTGGAGCAGGCTGGTTGACAAGAGGGAGTGAGAGAGATCACACACAACTTTGCTGTTCTGTGACATTTGTGTGCGTGTGTGTGTGTGTACGTTGTGTGTCTGTGTGAATTTGTGTGGTTTTGAAGTATACTCTTAAGCAGAACAGCGCCCCCACTTGCTCAGATAGAACAGGACAGGAGAGAGAGAGAGAGATAGATAGATAGATAGAGAGAGAGAGAGAGAGAGAGAGAGATAGACAGATAGAGAGAGAGATAGATAGACAGATAGAGAGAGAGAGAGAGAGACAGACAGATAGACAGAGAGAGAGAGATAGACAGAGAGAGAGATGGACAGATAGAGAGAGAGATAGACAGAGAGAGAGATAGAGAAAGATAGACAGATAGATAGAGAGAGACAGATAGACAGAGAGAAAGAGAGAGATAGACAAAGAGAGAGATAGACATATACAGAGATAGACAGATAGACAGAGAGAGAGACAGACCATTTGTACATTGTTACAACACTGTATATATACATATAACATTTGTAATGTTTGTTTTGAAACTTCTCTATGTGTAATGTTTACTGTTAATTTGTATTGTTTATTTAACTTTTGTATATTATCTACCTCACTTGCTTTGGCAATGTTAACACGTTTCCCATGCCAATAAAGCCCCTTGAATTGAATTTAATTGAAATTGAGAGAGATACAGAGAGAGAGAGAGATACAGAGAGAGAGAGAGAGATAGACAGAGAGAGAGAGATAGACAGATAGACAGCTAGATAGAGAGGTAGACAGATAGACAGAGAGAGAGAGAGATAGACAGAGAGAGAGAGAGCGTCATCCGGATTAGGGGAGGGTTTGGCCGGCAGTGATGTCCTTGTCATATCGCTCACTAGCGACTCCTGTGGCAGGCCGGGCGCAGTGCACGCTGACACGGTTGCCAGGTGTACGGTGTTTCCTCCGACACATTGGTGCGGCTGGCTTCCAGGTTAAGTGGGCACTGTGTCAAGAAGCAGTGCGGCTTGGTTGGGTTGTGTTTCGGAGGACGCACGGCTCTCGACCTTCGCCTCACCCGAGTCCGTACGGGAGTTGCAGCGATGAGACAAGACTGTAACTACCAATTGGATACCACGAAATTGGGGAGAAAAAAATTGGGGGGAGAGATAGACAGAGAGAGAAAGAGAGAGAGGCTGTATGTGAAGAGACAATCATGAGAGAGAACATCACAAAACGAGAGGAATTACACAGATAAACACAACCCTATGTATTTACTGTATGTGAATCTTTGTAACAGTGTAGGCCCTGAATATTTGTATTCCACTAACCTTCTTCTATAGATCTGTAGAGTATAGAACTGCCCTGCGTAACTGGGTCTAAACACCACCATAGAAGAAGATAAAAAGACAGCAAAAACAAACAACGTCAGAACGATTGTCACGATCATTTCCCCACTCTAAAGAGGGACGGCGACCATGAAAAAACGGCACAAATTCATTTGAAGTCTTTAAGCGGCTTACGGCACCCCGCGACAATGCAACGCAAATGTTGCGCTTTCTTCGGAATGCGTAATTTAGCCATTTCACGGTTTGTTAGTCACCACTGTCTTGGGGTTTCAAGATGAGGAGGGTGTGTGTGTGTGTGTGTGTTGGGGACAAAGGCGGACGCCAACGTCGGATTCACTAATCCAGTAAGGCCTTCGCGGCCTGGCCGACAACAGGTTTAGTTAGCACGGCCGCTCCCTCAATGAGCCACGATGAGCCCTGGAATGAACCTTCTATGGAGCACAAATCCCACGGACAATCACTCAGGTTTTTATGTTGCCGCCTTTGTCAGAGCGAGGGCCGAGAGAGGGCCGAGGACCCCAACCGGTCCCGCGGAGAGAAGGGAGAATGCTTATGACTGGACTATAAACTAAGAAGGTTTTACTAGGCAAGAGGCGGATGGAGAAGAAACAAGGGGTTGTCCAGTGTAATCTCACTAGTATGTTAATGTATAAATCCTCTATAGGCTTAGAGTCAAGACAATAGGGGAGTGTGTGTTGGCGTAAGCCCCCCCCCATTCAGAATAACAGCCTCTTCGATGGCTTCGACGGCTGTTGCCGGGGTCAACGATGGGTTGTTGAAGAGTTAACAGTGACCTGGAGTTTATAGGGTTAAAACGACTCTATTTTGACTTGGGGCGCTTTGGGGTGGTTGTTTAGTGTGATGGATCTGTGCGTCTCTCACAGGATCCATTAGGGCTCTGAAGTCTCCGCGTGGTTTCCACATTTCAGCAGCTAATTCCATCGACCGGGGCTACGGAAGGCATTTCAGCACCACAGGAGCCCAAAGGTGAAAAATGGTTTGAGTCGAATGGGTACTCAAAGGTTAGGCCTGACATACACAAACCAGGAAACCCCCTAACACACACACACACACTCAAATTCTCATACACACACATCCCTCCAGGACAAGACCATATTAATGGCTGTAAAGTCTGGTTTCACTCACATCTCTCCCCCCTGTCAAAAATCCAAGGCATTATCCATTCAGCTGTCACAAGCACACACACACACACACACACACACACACACACACACACACACACACACACACACACACACACACACACACACACACACACACACACACACACACACACACACACACACACAGAGAAACGTACACACACACACTGCAATCACCAGTACCATACGATATCTCTCCCTCAAAATGGAATCCCTTTCTGTTCATCTCTGGCGCTGACTCTCTCTTCCACTAAGTGAGGTGTTGCAGACTGATGTTGTCTTATCCATTCTGGAGATGTTATATTCTCTGTTCCTCCGACTGTGTCCTCTTGTTTAAAATTAACTTATTTTAATTAAAACTCCCTTTTGTGACTCAGTGAGCGCACGCGCACATACACACACGCGCGCACACACACACACGCACACACACACACACACACACACACACACACACACACACACACACACACACACACACACACACACACACACACACACACACACACACACACACACACACACACACACACACACACACACACACACACGGTCTTCACACACACACAGTCTTCACACACACACAGTCTTCACACACACACACAAACATAGACACACACACACAGACAGACAGATACTGACGCTATGTATTGGCCAGTGAAAGGCTTCGAAAGCGACCGGTCGGCCATGTTGGCACTCCCCAGAAGGAGCAGTCCTCCATAGGAATTCTATAGTATTTCAATTGAATGTTTAAATGAAAAAATGTCATGTATTTTGTTGTTGTAGTACAGACAATAACATTAGTAGATATACTTTAAGGAAAATGTTGTAATATTTTTTCATTTGTATTATTACATCACATAATTTAATTTAAAAGTATGCATTAAGGTGTCTGTTATAGAATAAATGTGTCAAAAACGAATGAATAAATGCATTTCTAGCTTCCAAAATATTGTTTACACTGGTGGGGGAGTTCCAAGATGGAGGCACGGTGTCTTCAACACAGTTGAAGTGTAGCCTGAACGCTCCGGCCGGCGGTATCAGGGGGTTAAAGTGAGCTGGGGAGTACACACACACACACACACACACACACACACACACACACACACACACACACACACACACACACACACACACACACACACACACACACACACACACACACACACACACACACACACACACACACACACACACACACACACTGTCGCTCTCTCGTTAAAATACACACATAAAGACGTAGGGCCTCTCTGCAAATTCTAAAAGTGTTTAGTAGAAATGGTAGGAGGATCCGTCTGACTGTAAATGAATAGTTACCCCAGCGACCCGACTGCTGAATAATGGAGACCCGTCAGACGTAATTCAGGCTGTGCAGGCTGGGGAGTGGGAGGAGTGTGTGTGGGTGTGTGGATGTGGTTGTGTGTGTGTTTGTGTGAGCCTGTTTAAGCACAGTTCCCTAGCCACCGTGCCGATTAAGATAAATAAATGTGTTTCTGCTCCCACGGCCATCGAGGATAATTCAAAGAATGCAGGCGCTGGAGACTCAAAGCGGCCATGCATAATGAAAATGAAAGAGGCTGGCTGGGCGCAGATACACACAGACGCACATCCAAAAGTGTGTTTTATTTCCTCCTATAATGTGCACGGATCAATGGAAGCATCTGGAGTGAATTGAGGAGGCAGGCCGAACAGAAATATATGATGTTCTTAACACGTTACCAGTCAATACTGAAACATCTCCGGACGCATTAACACTATAAATAATTTAACACATACATGTTCCCTACACACAGAAACATGAAAACATAATTTACACTAACACTGTCAGCCCTTACTGTAAAACAAGACTTACTGTACCTCCATGTGCCAAACCAGGGTGAGCTGTAAGCCCTTACTGTAAAACAAGACTTACTGTACCTCCATGTGCCAAACCAGGGTGAGCTGTAAGCCCTTACTGTAAAACAATACTTACTGTACCTCCATGTGCCAAACCAGGGTGAGCTACACTACTTTACACATATCAATACAGTCTTACTCCATAGGTGGCTAATATGCTAGCAAACATGTATCAAAGAATATACACTATTTGGCACATATCAGTGCAGTTTCACTCCCTAGGGGGAATTACCAAACTGGAATAGTGATACAGTAATAATACCAATGGAACTGGGTTGGAATATCCCAAATACAGTTGACGTCGGAAGTTTACATACACCTTAGCCAAATACATTTAAACTCAGTTTTTCACAATTACTGACATTTAATCAGAGTAAAAATTCCCTGTCTTAGGTCAGTTAGGATCACCACTTTATTTTAAGATCGTAAAATATCAGAATAATAGCAGAGAGAATGATTTATTTCAGCTTTTGTTTCTTTCATCACATTTCCAGTGGGTCAGAAGTTTACATACACTCAATTAGTATTTGCTAGCATTGCCTTTAAATTGTTTAACTTGGGTCAAACGTTTCGGGTAGCCTTCCACAAGCTTCTCACAATAAGGTGGGTGAATTTTGCCCATTCCTCCTGTCAGAGCTAGTGTAACTGAGTCAGGTTTGTAGGCCTCCTTGCTCACACATGCTTTTTCAGTTCTCCCCTGATTTATTTTGATTTTCCAATGATGTCAAGCAGAGGCACTGAGTTTGAAGGTAAGCCTTGAAATACATCCGCAGGTACACCTCCAATTGACTCAAATGTCAATTAGCCTATCAGAAGCTTCTAAAGCCATGACATCATTTTCGGGAATTTTCCAAGCTGTTTAGAGGCACAGTCAACTTAGTGAATGTAAACTTCTGACCCACTGGAATTGTGATACAGTGAATTATAAGTGAAATAATCTGTCTGTCAACAATTGTTGGAAAAATTACTTGTGTCATACACAAAGTAGATGTCCTAACCGACTTGCCAAAACTATAGTTTGTTAACAAGAAATTCGTGGAGTTTTAATGGCTTCAACCTACAGTGGGGAGAACAAGTAATTGATACACTGCCGATTTTGCAGGTTTTCCTACTTACAAAGCATGTAGAGGTCTGTAATTTTTATCATAGGTACACTTCAACTGTGAGAGACGGAATCTAAAACAAAAATCCAGAAAATCACATTGTATGATTTTTAAGTAATTATTTTGCATTTTATTGCATGACATAAGTATTTGATACATCAGAAAAGCAGAACTTAATATTTGGTACAGAAACCTTTGTTTGCAATTACAGAGATCATACGTTTCCTGTAGTTCTTGACCAGGTTTGCACACACTGCAGCAGGGATTTTGGCCCACTCCTCTATATAGACCTTCTCCAGATCCTTCAGGTTTCGGGGCTGTCGCTGGGCAATACGGACTTTCAGCTCCCTCCAAAGATTTTCTATTGGGTTCAGGTCTGGAGACTGGCTAGGCCACTCCAGGACCTTGAGATGCTTCTTACGGAGCCACTCCTTAGTTGCCCTGGCTGTGTGTTTCGGGTCGTTGTCATGCTGGAAGACCCAGCCACGACCCATCTTCAATGCTCTTACTGAGGGAAGGAGGTTGTTGGCCAAGATCTCGCGATACATGGCCCCATCCATCCTCCCCTCAATACGGTGCAGTCGTCCTGTCCCCTTTGCAGAAAAGCATCCCCAAATAATGATGTTTCCACCTCCATGCTTCACGGTTGGGATGGTGTTCTTGGGGTTGTACTCATCCTTCTTCTTCCTCCAAACACGGCGAGTGGAGTTTAGACCAAAAAGCTCTATTTTTTGTCTCATCAGACCACATGACCTTCTCCCATTCCTCCTCTGGATCATCCAGATGGTCATTGGCAAACTTCAGACGGGCCTGGACATGCGCTGGCTTGAGCAGGGGGACCTTGCGTGCTCTGCAGGATTTTAATCCATGACGGCGTAGCGTGTTACTAATGGTTTTCTTTGAGACTGTGGTCCCAGCTCTCTTCAGGTCATTGACCAGGTCCTGCCGTGTAGTTCTGGGCTGATCCCTCACCTTCCTCATGATCATTGATGCCCCACGAGGTGAGATCTTGCATGGAGCCCCAGACCGAGGGTGATTGACCATCATCTTGAACTTCTTCCATTTTCTAATAATTGCGCCAACAGTTGTTGCCTTCTCACCAAGCTGCTTGCCTATTGTCCTGTAGTCCAACCCATCATTGTGCAGGTCTACAATTTTATCCCTGATGTCCTTACACAGCTCTCTGGTCTTGGCCATTGTGGAGAGGTTGGAGTCTGTTTGATTGAGTGTGTGGACAGGTGTCTTTTATACAGGTAACGAGTTCAAACAGGTGCAGTTAATACAGGTAATGAGTGGAGAACAGGAGGGCTTCTTAAAAACCTAACAGGTCTGTGAGAGCTGGAATTCTTACTGGTTGGTAGGTGATCAAATACTTATGCCATGCAATAAAATGCAAATTAATTACTTAAAAATCATACAATGTGATTTTCTGGATTTTTTAGATTCCGTCTCTCACAGTTGAAGTGAACCTATGATACAAATTACAGACCTCTACATGCTTTGTAAGTAGGAAAACCTGCAAAATCGGCAGTGTATCAAATACTTGTTCACCCACTGTAGGTGTATGTAAACTTCCGACTTCAACTGTATATCTTAAAACGTCCAGAGAGAGTTTTTGCCCCAGTATCCAGCTAGTGCAGCTCTTCATTGAAGTCTCTCTCTGAGAGCGTCTCTACTGTATACCAGGACTGGATCAGGCTTAGCATGACCTTCACATTATCACTGGAGGACATTTTTGAGTATCCAGACTAACCACTGAA